>NC_092728.1:27058315-27127394 GCF_047496885.1 Scyliorhinus torazame | reverse complement strand
GCCTTTTGAACACGTTAATGTATCTTGACAAACACATTGATAGGATGGGTATATAGAGCGATACGGCACTAGGAAGTGCTGAGGGTTTTGGCCAAGGTTGGTAACATGAACGTTACAGGCTTGGAGGGCCAAAGGGCCTCGTCCAGTGCTGTATTGTTCTTTGTTTGTTGATAATGGCGGAGGATACTGCATCCCGGGTGGGGATTAAGGCTAAATGGGAGGAGGAGTTAGAGGAAGGGGTGTGGTGGGAGGCCTTGCACAGGGTGAACGCCATTTTGTTCCCCCTGATGATCTTTTACCATCCGTGGTCCAGCCTCACCTGCAGTTGTTCCTTCCACCTGGCCATCTGCTGGGCCGGGGGTGGGGGCTTCAGCGGGGGGAGTGGAGTTGGTGACGGGAGGGGGCTGCCCGAGACCCACTCCTTCTCTCTCATTGCTCGACCGTTCGTCGTCCAGCGTGGCTTCACAGGGAGGGTAACCTGTGGAAAGACAAAAGGTGGTGTTAAACTAGCGAGTGAGGGGGGGGGGGAGAAAGAGAGGCAGGACGGTGGGGGGCTGAAAACGAAACGGAGGCGGGACGGGGCAGCCGGGGCGAGTGGGGGCAATAAACAGGTGATGCTCGAAATGCCGGAGGTATCAGAGCACAGAGGTCTGAGGGGTTGGAAGAGGTTCCAGAGATAGGGAACTGGGCGGATTTGAAAAGGAGGCGAGGGGGGGGGGGGGGGGGGAAGAGGGGATTTGAAACCTGAGGCATTAACATGGGGAGGCGTAGGTGGGTGTGCCTTTCTCAGGGTGACCTTGTTACCTGCACCGCGGGCGATTCCCTCCGCCACGTCGCACTTTGGTGACACGGAAGGACTCGCCATGTTGGCGTTCATCTCTCGGCGCACCGTGGCTGGGGTTTCGGCATCGCGGAGGAAGACATGCCCATTTTTCCAGAGCACGGTTGGCAGAGAGGCTGAAAGAGGGACAGAAAAAATTCAGAATGGAGAGTTTAACCATCAGCTTCCCTCTGCCAGTACCTACCGAGGGAGGGCTGGGGGGGGAAAGAGGAGGGCCGGCGCCGAGGGAGGGCCGGGGGGGGTGGGGGGGGAGGAGTGAAGGCCGGGGTGGGAGGGCCGGGCGCAGAGGGAGGGCAGGCGCCGAGGGGGGGGCCGGTGCAGAGGGAGGGCCAGGCCGAGGGAGGGCCGGCGGCGAGGGAGGGCCAGGACAGGGGGGGGGGGGGGGGTTGAGGGAGGGCCAGCACCGAGGGAACGACTCACTCTCGAAAGTCAGCGCTGAGGGAGCGCCAGGTGGTATCCTTTGATCATTAAACCCATGTCCCAGAATGCTCGCTCACTTGGAAGAATATCGAAAGAGTAATCGAGTTGGAGTCAAGTTGGAGAGTTAGCGGGTGTGGTGGTATGTATTAGGGGTAGTACGGTACCTGTGAAGCCGAGAGGCTATTGGCTGACAGGTCCCAGGACCTGGTTGGATCTGCCACCTACTGGCTCTGCCCTGAATGCGGACTATAAGAGCTCGGGTTCTCCCAGCAGCCGCATTCTGTAACTGAGCTGCTGGGGAACAAGTCTTGCTTAATAAAGCCTCGATTGATTTAATCTCTTCTCGACTTGAGTGAGTAATTGTTGCGCTACAGCAGGCAAGAGAGAGATGGGGAGGAGTAGGAAGGATTTGCAGCGGGGGGGGGGGAATTGATGGGGGAAAACAGATTTCGAAGGGGGGGGGGGGAAGAGACAGATTGGGGGGGGGGGGGGGGCAGACAGATTGGGGACGGGGGAGGGAGAGACGGCGGACGGGGAGGGAGAGACGGGGGAGGGAGAGAGAGACGGGGAGGGAGAGAGAGACGGGGAGGGAGAGAGAGACGGGGAGGGAGAGAGAGACGGGGAGGGAGAGAGAGACGGGGGAGGGGAGAGAGAGACGGGAGAGAGTGAGTCGGGGGAGAGAGAGAGACGGGGAGAGAGAGAGAGACGGGGAGAGAGAGAGCCGGGGAGAGAGAGAGCCGGGGAGAGAGAGAGCCGGGGAGAGAGAGAGCCGGGGAGAGAGAGAGCCGGGGAGAGAGAGAGCCGGGGGAGAGAGAGAGACGGGGGGGAGAGAGAGAGAGACGGGGGGAGAGAGAGAGAGACGGGGGGGGGAGAGAGAGAGAGAGAGACGTGGGAGAGAGAGAGAGAGAGACGTGGGAGAGAGAGAGAGAGAGAGAGAGAGAGAGAGAGAGAGGAGAGAGAGAGAGAGAGACGGGGAGAGAGAGAGAGAGACCGGGGGAGAGAGAGGAGAGAGACGGGGGAGAGAGAGAGAGAGAGAGACGGGGGAGAGAGAGAGAGAGAGAGACGGGGGAGAGAGAGAGAGAGAGACGAGAGAGAGACGGGGGAGAGAGAGAGAGACGGGGGGAGAGAGAGAGAGACGGGGAGAGAGAGAGAGAGACGGGGGAGAGAGAGAGAGAGACGGGGGAGAGAGAGAGAGAGACGGGGGGGAGAGAGAGAGAGAGACGGGGGAGAGAGAGAGAGACGGGGGAGAGAGAGAGAGACGGGGAGAGAGAGAGAGACGGGGGAGAGAGAGAGAGAGAGAGACGGGGGAGAGAGAGAGAGAGAGAGACGGGGGAGAGAGAGAGAGAGAGAGACGGGGGAGAGAGAGAGAGAGAGAGACGGGGGAGAGAGAGAGAGAGAGACGGGGGAGAGACAGAGAGAGAGAGACGGGGGAGAGAGAGAGAGACGGGGGAGAGAGAGAGAGAGACGGGGGAGAGAGAGAGAGAGAGAGACGGGGGAGAGAGAGAGAGAGAGACGGGGGAGAGACAGAGAGAGAGAGACGGGGGAGAGAGAGAGAGACGGGGGAGAGACAGAGAGAGAGAGACGGGGGAGAGAGAGAGAGACGGGGGAGAGAGAGAGAGACGGGGGAGAGAGAGAGAGACGGGGGAGAGAGAGAGAGAGACGGGGGAGAGAGAGAGAGAGACGGGGGGGAGAGAGAGAGAGAGACGGGGGAGAGAGAGAGAGACGGGGAGAGAGAGAGAGAGACGGGGGAGAGAGAGAGAGACGGGGGAGAGAGAGAGAGACGGGGGGAGAGAGAGAGAGACGGGGGAGAGAGAGAGAGACGGGGGAGAGAGAGAGAGACGGGGGAGAGAGAGAGAGACGGGGGAGAGAGAGAGAGACGGGGGAGAGAGAGAGAGACGGGGGAAAGAGAGAGAGACGGGGGAGAGAGAGACGAGGGAGAGAGATTGACGAGGGAGAGAGATTGACGGGGGAGAGAGATTGACGGGGGAGAGAGATTGACGGGGAGAGAGATTGACGGGGGAGAGAGATTGACGGGGAGAGAGATTGACGGGGGAGAGAGATTGACGGGGGAGAGAGATTGACGGGGGAGAGAGATTGACGGGGGAGAGAGATTGACGGGGGAGAGAGATTGACGGGGGAGAGAGATTGACGGGGGAGAGAGATTGACGGGGGAGAGAGATTGACGGGGGAGAGAGATTGACGGGGGAGAGAGATTGACGGGGGAGAGAGATTGACGGGGGAGAGAGATTGACGGGGGAGAGAGATTGACGGGGGAGAGAGATTGACGGGGGAGAGAGATTGACGGGGGAGAGAGATTGACGGGGGAGAGAGATTGACGGGGGAGAGAGATTGACGGGGGAGAGAGATTGACGGGGGAGAGAGATTGACGGGGGAGAGAGATTGACGGGGGAGAGAGATTGACGGGGGAGAGAGATTGACGGGGGAGAGAGATTGACGGGGGAGAGAGATTGACGGGGGAGAGAGATTGACGGGGGAGAGAGATTGACGGGGGAGAGAGATTGACGGGGGAGAGAGATTGACGGGGGAGAGAGATTGACGGGGGAGAGAGATTGACGGGGGAGAGAGATTGACGGGGGAGAGAGATTGACGGGGGAGAGAGATTGACGGGGGAGAGAGATTGACGGGGGAGAGAGATTGACGGGGGAGAGAGATTGACGGGGGGAGAGAGATTGACGGGGAGAGAGATTGACGGGGGAGAGAGATTGACGGGGGAAGAGAGATTGACGGGGGAAGAGAGATTGACGGGGGAGAGAGATTGACGGGGGAAGAGAGATTGACGGGGAAGAGAGATTGACGGGGGAAGAGAGATTGACGGGGGAAGAGAGATTGACGGGGGAAGAGAGATTGACGGGGGAAGAGAGATTGACGGGGGAAGAGAGATTGACGGGGGAGAGAGATTGACGGGGGAGAGAGATTGACGGGGGAGAGAGATTGACGGGGGAGAGAGATTGACGGGGGAGAGAGATTGACGGGGGAGAGAGATTGACGGGGGAGAGAGATTGACGGGGGAGAGAGATTGACGGGGGAGAGAGATTGACGGGGGAGAGAGATTGACGGGGGAGAGAGATTGACGGGGGAGAGAGATTGACGGGGGAGAGAGATTGACGGGGGAGAGAGATTGACGGGGGAGAGAGATTGACGGGGGAGAGAGATTGACGGGGGAGAGAGATTGACGGGGGAGAGAGATTGACGGGGGAGAGAGATTGACGGGGAGAGAGAGAGAGAGAGACGGACTGGGGAGAGAGAGAGACGGACGGGGGGAGAGAGAGGAGACGGGACGGGGGAGAGAGAGACGGGACGGGGGAGAGAGAGAGACGGACGGGGGAGAGAGAGAGACGGGACGGGGGAGAGAGAGAGACGGGACGGGGGAGAGAGAGGAGACGGGACGGGGGAGAGAGAGAGACGGGACGGGGGAGAGAGAGAGACGGACGGGGAGAGAGAGAGACGGGACGGGGGAGAGAGAGAGACGGGACGGGGGAGAGAGAGAGAGACGGGACGGGGGAGAGAGAGAGACGGGACGGGGGAGAGAGAGAGACGGGACGGGGGAGAGAGAGAGACGGGACGGGGGAGAGAGAGAGACGGGACGGGGGAGAGAGAGAGACGGGACGGGGGAGAGAGAGACGGGACGGGGGAGAGAGAGAGACGGGACGGGGGAGAGAGAGAGACGGGACGGGGGAGAGAGAGAGACGGGACGGGGGAGAGAGAGAGACGGGACGGGGGAGAGAGAGAGACGGGACGGGGGAGAGAGAGAGACGGGACGGGGGAGAGAGAGAGACGGGACGGGGGAGAGAGAGAGACGGGACGGGGGAGAGAGAGAGACGGGACGGGGGAGAGAGAGAGACGGGACGGGGGAGAGAGAGAGACGGGACGGGGGAGAGAGAGAGACGGGACGGGGGAGAGAGAGAGACGGGACGGGGGAGAGAGAGAGACGGGACGGGGGAGAGAGAGAGACGGGACGGGGGAGAGAGAGAGACGGGACGGGGGAGAGAGAGAGACGGGACGGGGGAGAGAGAGAGACGGGACGGGGGAGAGAGAGAGACGGGACGGGGGAGAGAGAGAGACGGGACGGGGGAGAGAGAGAGACGGGACGGGGGAGAGAGAGAGACGGGACGGGGGAGAGAGAGAGACGGGACGGGGGAGAGAGAGAGACGGGACGGGGGAGAGAGAGAGACGGGACGGGGGAGAGAGAGAGACGGGACGGGGGAGAGAGAGAGACGGGACGGGGGAGAGAGAGAGACGGGACGGGGGAGAGAGAGAGACGGGACGGGAGAGAGAGAGAGACGGGACGGGGAGAGAGAGACGGGACGGGGGAGAGAGAGAGACACGGGACGGGGGAGAGAGAGAGACACGGGACGGGGGAGAGAGAGAGACGGGACGGGGGAGAGAGAGAGACGGGACGGGGGAGAGAGAGAGACGGGACTGGGGAGAGAGAGAGACGGGACGGGGGAGGAGAGAGAGAGACGGGACAGGGGAGAGAGAGAGACGGGACGGGGGAGAGAGAGAGAGACGGGACGGCGGAGAGAGAGAGACGGGACGGGGGAGAGAGAGAGACGGGACGGGGGAGAGAGAGAGACGGGACGGGGGAGAGAGAGAGACGGGACGGGGGAGAGAGAGAGACGGGACGGGAGAGAGAGAGAGACGGGACGGGAGAGAGAGAGAGACGGGACGGGAGAGAGAGACGGGACGGGGAGAGAGAGAGACACGGGACGGGGGAGAGAGAGAGACACGGGACGGGGGAGAGAGAGAGACGGGACGGGGGAGAGAGAGAGACGGGACGGGGGAGAGAGAGAGACGGGACTGGGGAGAGAGAGAGACGGGACGGGGGAGGAGAGAGAGACGGGACGGGGGAGAGAGAGAGAGACGGGACGGCGGAGAGAGAGAGACGGGACGGGGGAGAGAGAGAGACGGGACGGGGGAGAGAGAGAGACGGGACGGGGGAGAGAGAGAGACGGGACGGGGGAGAGAGAGAGACGGGACGGGGGAGAGAGAGAGAGAGACGGGACGGGGGAGAGAGAGAGAGAGACTGGACGGGGGAGAGAGAGAGACGGGACGGGGGAGAGAGAGAGACGGGACGGGGGAGAGAGAGAGACGGGATGGGGGAGAGAGAGAGACGGGACGGGGGAGAGAGAGAGACGGGGTGGGGGAGAGAGAGAGACGGGACGGGGGAGAGAGAGACGGGACGGGGGAGAGAGAGACGGGACGGGGGAGAGAGAGACGGGACGGGGGAGAGAGAAACGGGACGGGGGAGAGAGAAACGGGACGGGGGAGAGAGACACGGGACGGGGGAGAGAGAAACGGGACGGGGGAGAGAGAGACGGGACGGGGGAGAGAGAGAGACGGGACGGGGGAGAGAGAGACGGGACGGGGGAGAGAGAGACGGGACGGGGGAGAGAGAGACGGGACGGGGGAGAGAGAGACGGGACGGGGGAGAGAGAGACGGGACGGGGGAGAGAGAGACGGGACGGGGGAGAGAGAGACGGGACGGGGGAGAGAGAGACGGGAGGGGGAGGGAGACAGCGGGGGAGAGAGACAAGGGGAGGGAGACAGCGGGGGAGAGAGATGGGGGGGAGAGAGATGGGGGGGGGGAGGATGGGGAGGGAGGATGGCGGGGGGGTGTGGAAGATGGGGGGAGGGGAGGAGGGAGGAGGGAGAAGAGGGGAAGAGGGGAGGGGGAGGCAGCGAGCTACGTGGCGGTTACAGCCCACGGAGCTATAGGGTTCCATGTTACAGGCAGCGAGCTATGGGGATCCAGGTTACAGGCAGTGAGCTATGGAGCTCGAAGTTACAGGCAGCGAGCTATGTGGCTCCAGGTTACAGGCAGCGAGCTATGGGCTCCAGGTTACAGGCAGCGAGCTATGGGGCTCCAGGTTACAGGCAGCAAGCTCTGGGGCTCCAGGTTACAGGCAGTGAGCTACGGGCCTCCAGGTTACAGGGAGCGAGCTATGGGGCTCCAGGTTACAGGCAGCGAGCTATGGGGCTGCAGGTTACAGGCAGCGAGCTATGGGGCTCCAGGTTACAGGCAGCGAGCTATGGGGCACCAGGTTACAGGCAGCGAGCTATGGGGCTCCAGGTTACAGGCAGCGAGCTATGGGGCTCCAGGTTACAGGCAGCGAGCTATGGGGCTCCAGGTTACAGGCAGCGAGCTATGGGGCTCCAGGTTACAGGCAGCGAGCTATGGGGCTCCAGGTTACAGGCAGCGAGCTATGGGGCTCCAGGTTACAGGCAGCGAGCTATGGGGCTCCAGGTTACAGGCAGCGAGCTATGGGGCTCCAGGTTAAAAGCAGCGAGCTATCGGGCTCCAGGTTACAGGCAGCGAGCTATGGGGCTCCAGGTTACAGGCAGCGAGCTATGGGGCTCCAGGTTACAGGCAGCGAGCTATCGGGTTCCAGGTTACAGGCAGCGAGCTATGGGGCTCCATGTTACAGGCAGCGAGCTATTGGGCTACATGTTACAGGCAGCGAGCTATGGGGATCCAGGTTACAGGCAGTCCTATGGGGGCTCCAGGTTACAGGGAGCGAGCTATGGGGCTCCAGGTTACAGGCAGCGAGCTATGGGGATCCAGGTTACAGGCAGTGAGCTATGGGGTTCCAGGTTACAGGCAGCGAGCTATGGGGCTCCAGGTTACAGGCAGCGAGCTATGGGGCTGCAGGTTACAGGCAGCAAGCTATAGGGCTCCAGGTTACAGGCAGCGAGCTATGGGGCTCCATGTTACAGGCAGCGAGCTATGGGGCTCCAGGTTACAGGCAGCGAGCTGTGGGGCTCCAGGTTACAGGCAGCGAGCCCTGGGGCTCCAGGTTACAGGCAGCGAGCTATGGGGCTGCAGGTTACAGGCAGCAAGCTATAGGGCTCCAGGTTACAGGCAGTGAGCTATGGGGCTCCAGGTTACAGGCAGCGAGCTATGGGGCTCCAGGTTACAGGCAGCAAGCTATAGGGCTCCAGGTTACAGGCAGCGAGCTATGGGGCTCCATGTTACAGGCAGCGAGCTATAGGGCTCCAGGTTACAGGCAGCGAGCTAGGGGGACTCGTTTCCAGTCAGTCCCAGGGGTGAGTGCAGGTGTCGGAGTGAAGCCGTGCCTCAAGGTACAGTCTGCGGCAAGACGCGTTCGCAATCTCCAAATAGCAGGCCGGAACGGAGGCTGCAAATGGACTGTGGTCAACAGTTACAGAACAGCCACCGAGGCACAGGCCGGCTGACGAGGGAGTCACAGCACCCGGGTTATTTATACCCGTCAACACGCTCATCTCACACAGAACCAGTCAGACTTCTGCATGAAGCATGTCGTAAGAGCTCACTCACTCACTCACACAGCCCTGATCACAAAGAGCCGACCCACCCACACACAAACTCACCCCCACACATCCCACCCCCCCCAGCACACACACCCCACACACTGCCCCCTCAACGCACACACCCCACCCCACACACCTCACCCCCACAATGCACACACCCCACCCCCACCACACACACCTCACCCCCACAATGCACACACCCCAACCCCCACCACACACACACAACCTCACCCCCACAATGCACACACCCCACCCCACACACCTCACCCCCACAATGCACACACCCCAACCCCCACCACACACACACAACCTCACCCCCACAATGCACACACCCCAACCCCCACCACACACACACACAACCTCACCCCCACAATGCACACACCCCACCCCCACCACACACAACCTCACCCCCACAATGCACACACCCCACCCCCACCACACACACAACCTCACCCCCACAATGCACACACCCCACCCCCACCACACACACAACCTCACCCCCACAATGCACACACCCCACCCCCACCACACACACAACCTCACCCCCACAATGCACACACCCCACCCCCACCACACACAACCTCACCCCCACAATGCACACACCCCACCCCCACCACACACAACCTCACCCCCACAATGCACACACCCCACCCCCACCACACACACAACCTCACCCCCACAATGCACACACCCCACCCCCATCACACACACAACCTCACCCCCACAATGCACACACCCCACCCCCACCACACACACAACCTCACCCCCACAATGCACACACCCCACCCCCACCACACACAACCCCACCCCCACAATGCACACACCCCACCCCCACCACACACACAACCTTACCCCCACAATGCACACACCCCACCCCCACCACACACAACCTCACCCCCACAATGCACACACCCCACCCCCACCACACACACAACCTCACCCCCACAATGCACACACCCCACCCCCACCACACACACCTCACCCCACCCCACACACAAACTCACCCCCACAATGCACACACCCCACCCCCACCACACACACAACCTCACCCCCACAATGCACACACCCCACCCCCACCACACACACAAACTCACCCCCACAATGCACACACCCCACCACACACACACACAACCTCACCCCCACAATGCACACACCCCACCCCCACCACACACACAACCTCACGCCAACAATGCACACACCCCACCCCCACCACACACAACCTCACCCCCACAATGCACACACCCCACTCCCAACCCCACAATGCACACACCCCACTCCCAATCCGCACAAACACACACACCGCCCCCTCAACGCACACACCCCACCACAGACACAAACTCACCCCCACAATGCACACACCCCACCCTAACCCGCACAAACACACACACCACCACACCACACCCTAATATATATATATATGTATATATAAAATATATATATATATATATACATACACACACACACACATATATGTACAGAGACACAAAGTGATATATACACAGACAAACACACAGTGATATATACAGACACACACAGTTATATACGTACACAGTGATTGTACACACACAGACAGTGATATATACACAGAGACTGTGATATATGAAGGGAATAGATAGGATAGATGCGGGCAGGTTGTTTCCACTGGCGGGTGAAAGCAGAACTATGGGGCATAGCCTCTAAATAAGGGAAAGTAGATTTAGGACTGAGTTTAGGAGGAACTTCTTCACCCAAAGGGTTGTGAATCTATGGAATTCCTTGCCCAGTGAAGCAGTAGAGGCTCCTTCATTAAATGTTTTTAAGATAACGATAGATAGTTTTTTGAAGAATAAAGGGATTAAGGGTTATGGTGTTCGGGCCGGAAAGTGAAGCTGAGTCCACAAAAGATCAGCCACGATCTCATTGAATGGCGGAGCAGGCTCGAGGGGCCATACGGCCTACTCCTGCTCCTAGTTCTTATGTTCCTTATATACACAGAGACTGTGATAATATATATATATATATACACACACACACAGACAAACATGCAATGTTTGACAAAGGGTCACCTGGACTCGAAACGTTAGCTCTTTTCTCTCCCTACAGATGCTGCCAGACCTGCTGAAATTTTCCAGCATTTTCTTTTTGGACACACACAGTGATATATATGCACAAAGAACAAAGAAAAGTACAGCACAGGAACAGGCCCTTCGGCCCTCCAAGCCAGTGCCCACCATGCTGCCCGACTAAAACTACAATCTTCTACACTTCCTGGGACCGTATCCCTCTTCCCATCCTATTCATGTATTTGTCAAGATGCCCCTTAAATGTCACTGTCGTCCCTGCTTCCACCACCTCCTCCGGCAGCGAGTTCCAGGCACCAACTACCCTCCGTGTAAAAAAACTTGCCTCGTACATCTCCTCTAAACCTTGCCCCTCGCACCTTCAACCTATGCCCCCTAATATTGACTCCTCTACCCTGGGGAAAAGACTCTGACTATCCACCCTGTCTATGCCCCTCATAATTTTGTAGACCTCTATCAGGTCGCCCCTCAGCCTCCGTCGTTCCAGTGAGAACAAACCAAGTTTATTCAACCGCTCCTCATAGCTAATGCCCTCCATACCAGGTAACATTCTGGTAAATCTCTTCTGCACCCTCTCTAAAGCCTCCACATCCTTCTGGTAGTGTGGCGACCAGAATTGAACACTATACTCCAAGTGTGGCCTAACTAAGGCTCTATACAGCTGCAACATGACTTGCCAATTCTCATACTCAATGCCCCGGCCAATGAAGGCAAGCATGCCGTACGCCTTCTTGACTATCTTCTCCACCTGTGTTGCCCCTTTCAGTGACCTGTGGACCTGTACACCTAGATCTCTCTGACTTTCAATATTCTTGAGGGTTCTACCATTCACTGTATATTCCTTACCTGCATTAGGCCTTCCAAAATGCATCACCTCACATTTGTCCGGATTAAACTCCATCTGCCATCTCTCCGCCCAAGTTTCCAAACAATCTAAATCCTGCTGTATCCCCTGACAGTCCTCATCGCTATCCGCAATTCCACCAACCTTTGTGTCGTCTGCAAACTTACTAATGTGATACATATACACACAGACACACCGTGAGATATACGCAGACACACACACAGTGATATATACATACACAGACGCACAGACACAGTGAGATATATATACACACACATACAGAGACACAGTGATATATATCTATATTATTACACAGGCCCACACAGTGATATATAAATATTATTAGACACACACACAGTGATATGTGTATATATACACAGACACAGTGATATATATACACACTGACACACAGTGATATATATATATATATATATATATATATATATACAGACAGTGATATATACACAAACACACACATATATATATACACAGATGCACAGTGATATATAATATATATACACACAGACCCACATACACTGTTATATACATATATACACAGAAACAGTGATATATATGCACACTGTCATTTGAGAATACCTTTAAGAAATGTACCTTTAAGAAATGGGTGTATCATCAGTGATGTCAGAGTGTGGGTCGAGCTGGGCTGTCTGTCAGCTTTTTACTTTCGTGTTAGGCTGTTTGCTTCAGGGTGTGTTTTAGTTTCGTTTTCAGTGTTGGAGCTGAAGCCAGACAAAGCAGGTGTACTGTTGATCTCTCTGCCATGAAAAGACTATCTCTTGATCATTTGGTGAATTCAGAATTATAAATGTTCTCAGTAGTGAATGTAAACCGAATGCGCTTCTGTTAAAAGGTGTTTCTTCTGTCTTCTGGATGTTGTTTGGGAAGTTATTAAGGATTACTTAGTGTTGTAGTCTTTGGGGGTTGTATTTGAATTAATGGTGGCTAAGATATTCACTGTATATTTTAAAAAGGTTAACTTGAGTTCACAGAATAAACACTGTTTTGCTTGAAAAAATATTTTCCGTTTCTGCTGTACCACACCTGTAGAGTGGGCCGTGTGCTCCCCATACCACAACGTAGTAAAAGTTGTGGGTCAGGTGAACTCCATGATACATTTTGGGGTTCTCTAAACCCTGGCCCATAACAAATTGGGGGCTCGAGGGGCATAAAAGTCTATCTATTGGATGGGCATAAATGTCTATCCATTGGATTGGCTTGGTGAACTGAAAGACGGTGAGGGGTGAGCATATTGTGGTTGCTTTTCAGGTGTGGTATTTTAGTTAAGTAGGGAGTGTGTTGTGGACAATGGCTCTTTCAGAGGCTCGGAAATTTTTGTGGGTGGAGACGGTCACACGCAGTACCTTACGGACAGAGACTAAAAGCAGACTGTTAGATTTGGCAAAAACATTGCAGTTAACATTACCTGACAAAATGCGAAAAGATGAGGTAATTATGGCGGTGGCTAAGCATTTAAAGATGCCTCAGATAGAGTTTGACTCATTGGAAATTGCAAAAATTCAGTTACAAATTAAACAAATGGAACACGAGAAAGAATTAAAGCAGCTTGAATACGAAAAAGAGGAAAAAGAAAGAGAGAGAGTGGAAAAAGAAAGAAGAGTGATAGTGAGGACAAGGAAAAGGAGAGAGAAGAAAGGAGAAAAGAAAGAATAGCCCGAGCAGAACAAAGAGAAAGAGAAAGGGAGATACAGATCAGGGAAAAAGATAAAGAGAGAGAGTTTGAACTTCAGAAAATGGCCATGAAACATGACAGTCAGTTAAAATTGGCAGATGTAAAGGGAAACGTACAGTTGGATGATCGTGATGAGGATAGTGAGAAAGAGTGTCAAAGTCGAAGCCTTGGTGGGAATCTTTTTAAATATGTCCAAGCATTGCCAAGTTTGACGAGAAGGAGGTAGCCTTTTTCATTTCATTTGAGAAGGTAGCTAAACAAATGAAATGGCTACAGGACATGTGGGTATTACTGATTCAAACAAATATGGTAGGTAGGGCTAGTGAAGTGTTTGCATCACTACCTGAGGAGGTACCTGGGACGTATGAGGAGGTGAAAAAAATTCATCTTCGGTGCGTATGAACTAGTGCCTGAAGCCTACAGCCAAAGGTTTAGAAAGTTAAGGAAAGAATTTGGTCAAACACACATGGAGTTTGAAAGGATCAGAGTAATTTTGATAGGTGGATAAGGGCTTTGAAAAGAGACCAAACATATGAAGCTCTCAGAGAAATTATACTTTGAGGAGTTTAAAAATTCAATTCCTGATGTAGTGAGAACCTATGTGGAAGAGCAGAGGGTTAAAACTGCGAGGTTAGCAGCAGAAATGGCAAATGATTATGAATTAGTTCATAAATCAAAGATTGGTTTCCGACATCGGTTTCAGCCGGTGAGGGATAGAAACTGAGGACATGAGAAATGCTCAAGTGGTAAAGGTAAAGGTGATCTGATGGGAGACAATAAAGAGAGTGTGCCTCAGATTAAAAAAGAAATCCAGGAGGGTGGAAAAGAAATGAAAAGTTTCAAATGTTTTCACTGTAATAAACTAGGCCATGTAAAGTCACAGTGTTGGTGGTTGAAGAAAAGCACTGGGAAGGCTGATGTGGTAAAACAGGAAGACAGTGGGGTTTGTGAAAGTGGGAAAGGAAAGCCCAAGGGAAGCGAAGGAGTTGCAAAAGATTGTGCAGCCTGATCAAGAGGTGATTGATAAGAAGGTGCCGGATCTCTTTAAAGAATTTACTTGAGTGGATAAAGTTTACTCATGTGTATCAGGAAGAGAAGGTAAAGAAGTCACAATTTTGAGAGATACGGGAGCTGGTCATCTTTAGTGATAAGAGATGAGAAGTTATGTAGTTTGGGAAGAATGTTGCCAGAAAAGGAGGTAATATGTGGAATTCAGGCAGAGAGGAGTAGTGTTCCATTATATAAAGTAAGGTTGGAAAGTCCAGTGAAGAGTGGTGAAGTGGTAGTAGGAGTAATAGAGAAACTATCTTGTCCAGGAATACAGTTTATCTTGGGTAATGATATAGCTGGATTGCAGGTGGGAGTGATGCCTACAGTGGTTGATAACCCAGTGGAAAATCAGACAACGGAAGGGTTGAAGGAGGAATATCCTGCGATTTTTCCGGATTGTGTGGTAACAAGGTCGCAAAGTCACAGGTTAAGACAACAGGAGAAATCAAAGATGAAGTTGAAGTGCAATTATCAGAAACGATTTTTGATCAGATGGTTGAGAAAGGAAAAGAGCAGGTGGAGGATGTTTTTAGTTCAGGAAAATTGGCGGAGTTACAACAAAAAGTTGTAGAAATAAAACGGATATATCAGAAAGCATATACAGAAGAGGAATTGGAGGGTATACCAGAGTGTTATTACTGTAAAAATGATGTCTTGATGAGAAAATGGAGACTTGTGCATATGCAGGCGGATGAAAAGTGGGCAGAAATTCATCAAGTAGTATTGCCGGTAGGGTGTAGAAAGGAGGTGTTGCAAGTTGCACATGAGGTACCAGTGGAAGGTCATTTGAGAATAAGGAAAATTCAAGCTAAATTCCAGAAACATTTTTATTGGCCTGGACTACATAAAGATGTAGTTAAATTTTGTCAATCATGTCACACATGTCAAGTGATAGGGAAACCTCACGCAGTGATAAAACCAGCACCCTTAATACCCATTCCAGCATTTGAGGAACCTTTTAGAAGGGTCCTAATCGATTGTGTAGGACCGCTTCCTAAAACAAAAAGTGGGTATCAATATCTTTTGACTGTAATTGATGTGTCTACTAGTAATTTCCAGAGGCCATTCCAGTACGTAATATTACAGCTAACGGGATTGTGGAAGAGTTACTTAAATTATTTACTAGATATGGACTACCCACAGAAATTCAATTGGATCAAGGAACGAATTTTACTTCAAAGTTATTCAAAGAAGTTATGGATAGTTTAGGAATAAAACAACTTAAATCAACTGCGTACCATCCAGAATCGCAGGGAGCATTAGAAAGGTGGCATCAGACATTAAAGACAATGTTGAGGGCGTATTGTCAAGATTATCCAGAGGATTGGGATAAAGGAATCCCATTGTTTGCAATTAGGGATGCACCTAATGAGTCTACTAAATTTAGTTCTTTTGAACTAATTTTTGGTCATGAGGTAAGAAGACCACTTAAATTGATTGAGGAAAAATTGGTGGGTGAGAAATCGGAAATTACACTATTGGATTACGTGTCAAATTTTAGGGAACGATTAAATAGAGCAGGTGAATTGGCAAGACAACATTTGAAAGTTGTACAAAATGTGATGAAACGGGTAGCGGACAAGAAATCCAAAGTTCTTAGTTTTGCCAGTGGGGATAAAGTTTTAGTATTGTTACCAGTGGTAGGGGAGCCTTTAAAAGCTAGATTTTGTGGACCTTATCAGATTGAAAGGAAATTAAGTGAGGTGAATTATGTGGTAAAAACTCCAGATAGAAGGAAGACTCACCGAGTGTGTCATGTGAATATGCTTAAAAGGTACTTTGAAAGGGAAGGAGAGAAAAAGGAGGTTTTAATGATTCTAACTCAAAGTGACGAACCAAATCCAGATGACTGTGAATTTGACATGCCTCAAATTAAATTGGAAAATGAGGATGTTCTTAAAAATTGGGATGAATTGTTAAGTTACCTTCCAGAGCAAAAACAAATTTCATAGATTATCATAGAATTTACTGTGCAGAAGGAGGCCATTCGGCCTATCGAGTCTGCACCGGCTCTTGGAAAGAGCACCCTACCCAAGGTCAACACTTCCACCCTATCCCCATAACCCAGTAACCCCACTCAACACTAAGGGCAACTTTAGACACTAAGGGCAATTTATCATGGCCAATCCACCTAACCTGCACATCTTTGGACTGTGGGAGGAAACCGTAGCACCCGGAGGAAACCCACGCACACATGGGGAGGATGTGCAGACTCGCACAGACAGTGACCCAAGCCGGAATCGAACCTGGGACCCTGGAGCTGTGAAGCAATTGTGCTATCCACAATGCTACCGTGCTTACCTGAAAGAGTTATTGATATCACATGGGCAAGTTTGTAGAGATAAATTGGGAAGTACTAAAATGGCTATACATGATGTAGATGTGGGAAATGTTGTTCCTATCAAACAACATCTATATAGACTTAATCCTTTAAAATTGGCACAGGTTAACAGAGAGATTGAGAGTATGCTTACAAATGGCATAATTGAAGTGGATTGCAGCTAATGGAGCTCACCCATAGTGATGGTACCTAAACCAGAAGGTACCCAACGGTTGTGTGTGGACTATAGAAAGGTGAATGCAGTTACAAGAACGGACTCTTATCCTGTCCCACGTTTGAAGGATTGCATGGAGAAAGTGGGACAATCTGCTTTTATTTCCAACTTCCAGACATGGAAAGAACATTTAAAACATCGTATGGAGTTCTTCGGTCAACTTCAGGAGGCGGGTTTGGTGATGAACCTAGCCGAAAGTGAATTTGGAGAAGCCTGAATCACTTTCCTTGAGGAGTTTCTGATACCCTCAAGACAAAGGGAAATAATGCAATTTCTTAGCATGAGTGGATTTGATTGTGCAAAAACAGTTGTGCAAAGGTTTTGTGGCGTGATTAGTCCACTGATGGAATTTCTGAAGAAACGTAAAAAAATTCAATGGACAGCGGACTTTCAACAGGCATGTGACTGCCTGAAAGCTGTGATCACCAATGTTCCTGTATTGGAGAATTGCAAGGGACTCTGTGGTCAGATTGAACAAACGTATCTGATTCTAAAGAGAAATGCCGAGGAGTAGAGGGATGGATGGATCGTGCAGAGACCTTTGTTCAAAGAGACTATCAATCGAGAAGGATTTCGGTTGGAGGAAGAAGAACAAAGAAAAATGGACTATATTATTATACCTGTTTGCATGTGTTGTTTTTTTTTAAAAAACGAAAAGGTATATTTACTGTGTACATTTCTTAGTGGATGGTGCAAAAGTGAAAAATGAAATCATCTTGAAGTTGATGGTTTATTTTGTTTCTTGGCGGGAGACGTCATGTGAGAGTACCTTTAAGACATGGATGTTTAAGCAATGTACCTTGAGAAAACAGTGATGTCAGAGAGTGAGTGGAGCTGAGGTCAGGTCAGCCATTTTGCAGTTTCGTTTTGCAGTTTGAAAGAGCTTTGGAGTGTCTGTGTTTTGCAGTGAGCTGGATCTCTGCCATGAAAGACTATCACTGGATTATTTCGGTGATTTAAACTCATAATAGTAAAGCCTTTAACCTGATGTGATTCTGTTTAAAGGTGTTAAGTCTCTTGGAAGTTTGAAGGAACATTGAGGAATTATTTACTGTTGCAATATTTTCTGAGTTATCTTTGAACTAAGTGGTGTTAAGAGATCCAATGTTTTATTTAAGATGTCAAGTTGAGTTCATGGAATAAATAGTGTTTTGTGTTTAAAAGCCCACGTGTCTATAATTGTAATCCCACACCTAGGGAACAAAAAAATGTGCTAGGAAAAGCAACAAATACATTAAAGGGAGAGGTTGGTTGAAGTCCACATATTTTGGGTTTCTGAAAATGCCTCACTTTTTAAGAACTCAGCAACCAACTTAAATGAGTATGCCACCACCGTCACAGACTTCATCAGCAAATGTGTGGACGACTGCATGCCAAAGAAAGCAGTACGCACGTTCCCCAACCGGAAACCATGGCTCAATCGCGCGATTGACTCCCTACTGAAGGACAGATCTGAGGCGTTCAAGGCAGACGACCCTGACCTATACAAGAAATCAAGGTACGACCTTCGCAAAGCCATTAGAGATGCCAAGAGAGAATATCAAACCAAGCTAGAGTCACAGACAGACTCTCGGCGGTTGTGGCAAGGACTAAACAACATAACGGGCGACAAAGCGAAGTCGAACAGTATCTCTGGCAGCAGCGCACCCCTCCCCGATGACTCAATGCATTCTATGCTCGGTTCGAGCAGGTAACCAACAATCCGCTGTTGAGTGCCCCAGCAGCCCATAATTCACCCATACCCACCATCACAGCTTCCGAAGTCAGATTGGCCTTCCTGAAAGTGAACCCTTGGAAGGCGACGGGCCCGGACGGGATCCCTGTCGTGCACTCGAGCCTGCGCGGACCAGCTGGCAGAGGTATTCGCGGACATCTTTAACCTGTCCCTACTCCACTCCGAGGTCCCCACCTGCTTCAAGAAGACCACCATCATACCGGTACCAAAGAAGAACCAGGCAACGTGCCTCAATGACTACCGTCCAGTGGCCCTGACTTCAGTCGTAATGAAGTGCTTCGAGAGGTTGATCATGAAGCGCACCACCTCCATACTCCCAGAACGCCTTGATCCACTGCAATTCGCATACCGCTGCAACCGGTCCACATCAGACGCCATTTCCCTGGCTCTACACTCATCCCTAGAGCATCTCGAAAACAAGGACTCCTACATCAGACTCTTATTTATTGACTACAGCTCCGCCTTCAACAACATAACCCCAGCCAAGCTCATATCAAAGCTCCAAAACCTAGGACTTGGCTCTCCACTCTGCAACTGGATCCTCGATTTTCTGACCAACAGACCACAATCAGTAAGAATGAACAACAACACCTCCTCCACAATAGTCCTCAACACCGGGGCCCCGCAAGGCTGCGTACTTAGCCCCCTACTCTACTCCCTGTTCATACACGACTGCGTGGCAAAACTTGGTCCCAACTCCATCTACAAGTTTGCTGACGACCATAGTGGGCCGGGATCTCGAATAACGACGAGTCAGAATACAGCCGGGAGATAGAGAACCCTACTGGAGTGGTGTAGTGACAACAATCTCTCCCTCAATGCCAGCAAAACTAAAGAGCTGGTAATTGACTTCAGGAAGCAAAGTACTGTACACACCCCTGTCAGCATCAACGGGGCCGAGGTGGAGATGGTTAGCAGTTTCAAATCCTAGGGGTGCACATCTCCAAAAATCTGTCCTGGTCCACCCACGTCGACGCTACCACCAAGAAAGCACAACAGCGCCTATACTTCCTCAGGAAACTAAGGAAATTCGGCATGTCCACATTAACCCTTACCAACTTTTACAGATGCACCATAGAAAGCATCCTATCGGGCTGCATCACAGCCTGGTATGGCACCTGCTCGGCCCAGGACCGCAAGAAACTTCAGAGTGTTGTGAACACTGCTCAGTCCATCACACGAACCTGCCTCCCATCCATTGACTCCATCTACACCTCCCGCTGCCTGGGGAAAGCGGGCAGCATAATCAAAGATCCCTCCCACCCGGCTTACTCACTCTTCCAACTTCTTCAACGGGCAGGAGATATAGAAGTCTGAGAACACGCACGAACAGACTCAAAAACAGCTTCTTCCCCACTGTCACCAGACTAAGTGACCCTCTGATGGACTGACCTCATTAACACTACACCCTGTATGCTTCATCCGATGCCAGTGCTTATGTAGTTACATTGTATATGTTGTGTTGCCCTATTATGTATTTTATTTTATTTCCTTTTCTTCCCATGTATTTAATGATCTGTTGAGCTGCTCGCAAGAAAAATACTTTTCACTGTACCGCGGTACACGTGACAATAACAAATCCAATCCAATCACCCATAACAATATATACACACACACAGAAACATATGTACACAGACAGACACAGTGAGTATGACACAGTGATCATATACACAGACCACACAGTGATATATATACACACTCACACACTCACACATTCATACAGTGATAGATATATATATATGTATATACAGATATTGTCTGGCATCTTTGAATCTGTCTATATATGTTTCTGGAACATACCTCTTCATTCACCTGAGGAAGGAGCAGCGCTCCGAAAGCTAGTGACATCGAAACAAACCTGTTGGACTTTAACCTGGTGTTGTAAAACTTCTTGCTGTATATACAGATACACAGTGATATATATACAGATACACACACAGGGATATAGACATATAGATACATGGGTATAGACATATATTCACACAGTGATAGACATACACAGTGATGGGCATACATAGAGCGATATACACACACACACAATGATAAATACACACGGGCACAGTGATATAGACATATACACATGGAGGGATATAGACATATACACATGGAGGGATATAGACATATACACATGGAGGGATATAGACCTATATACACACAGTGATATAGACATATACACACAGTGATATAGACATATATACACAGTGATATAGACATATATACACCAGTGATATCGACATATATACACACAGTGATATAGACATATTACAGTGATATAGACATATATACACACACAGTGAATAGACATATACACAGTGATGTAGACATATACACAAAGTGATACAGACACACACAGACAGACAAAGTGACAGATATTCACACACACGGACATAGTGACATATATATACACACAGACACAGTGACATATATTCACTCACAGTGACATATTAGACACAGTGACATATACGCACCACACGACTCAGTGACGTATATGCACACACAGTCTCAGGTGAAATATATGCACACAGACTCAGTGACATATATGCACACACGCACACTGTCGCAGTGACATATATGCACATGCACAGACTCAGTGACACATATGCGCACACACACACTGTGACATATATGCGCACACACAGTGATAAAGATGCAAACACACAGTCAGTGACATATACACACACAGTGACATATATACACACAGTGACATATATACACACACAGTGATATATATACACACACAATGACATATATACACACAGTGGCATAGACACACACAGTGGCATAGACACACACACAAGTGGCATAGACACACACACAGTGGCATAGACACACTCACACAGTTGACATATATACACATAGTAACACCTACACAGACACAGTAACACAAACACACACGCATACACAGTGCCATATATACACACACAGACACAGTGACATATATGTGCACCACACACAGACAGTGACAGTTATACACAGTGACATTTATACACACATACACATAGTGACATGTACACACAGTGACATGTACACACACACACACACAGACAGTGACAGTTATACACACACATAGACAGTGACATATACACACACACAGACAGTGACTGTTATACACACGCAGACAGTGACATTTATACACACACAGACAGTGACATTTATACACACACACCAGTGACATGTACACACAGACACAGTGGCATATATACACAGTGATATATATATATAGTTATATATTGATATATATGATATATACAGTGATATACACACACAGACACTGATTTATATATATATATATATAGTTATAGAGACACGCAGTGATTATATATACACAGTGATATATATGCACATTCAAGTGATAAAGACAATACAGTGATATAGACACACATTGATATACACACACACATATGTATGTACACACAGAGACACAGTGCGCACACACACACACCACACACACACTGATATATATACACACACAGACACAGTGATATGTACACACACACACAGTGATACATCTACACACACCCACACAATGATATATACATATACACCCCAAAGTGATATATACACACATACGCACACACCCAGTTATATATACACACACACCCTCACATATATAGACATATACACACAGTGATATAGACATAAACACAGTGATACAGGCACACGCACACACACACAAAGTGATATGGATATATATACCCAGAGATATCTCGTGATATAGGCATATACACCCAGAGATGTACAGTGATGTAGATATAAACACATACACAGTGATATAGACCATATACACACACACACACACACACACACACAGTGAAATGAAAATCGCTTGTCACACGTAGGCTTCAATGAAGTTACTGTGAAAAGCCCCTAGTCGCCACTTTCCGGCGCATGTTCGGGGATATAGACATAGACACATACACAGTGATATAGACATATACACATACACAGTGATATAGACATATACACACACACAGCGATACAGACATATACACACACAGTGATAAAGACATGTACACCCAGAGATGTAGTGATATAAGATATGCACCCAGTGATAGGGACATGTATATACACATACAGTGATTATGGACATACGCACACAGTGATATAGACATATACACACAGTGATGCAGACACACATACAGACAAAGTGACATATATCCACACACAGTCTCAGTGACATATATGCGCACACACACAGACTCAATGACATATATGCGCACACACAGACTCAATGACATATATGCGCACACACAGACTCAATGACATATATGTGCACACACACAGACTCAGTGACATATATGCACACACACAGACTCAGTGACATATATGCGCACACAGACTCAGTGACATATATGCGCACACACACACAGTCTCAGTGACATATATGCACACACACACACAGTCTCAGTGACATATATGCACTCACACACACACACAGCCTCAGTGACATATATGCACACGCACAGACTGTGACATATATGCGCACACGCACAGACTCAGTGACATATATGCGCACACGCACAGATTCAGTGACTATATGCGCACACGCACAGACTCAGTGACATATATGCACACACACCACACACATACACACAGTCTGTGACATATATGCGCACACGCACAGACTGTGACATATATGCGGCACACACACAGACTTCTGACATATATGCGCACACACACAGACTCAGTGACATATATGCACACACACACACAGTCTCAGTGACATATATGCACACACACAGTGATAAAGATGCAAACACACAGTGTGACATATACACACAGTGACATATATACACAGACACACTGACATATATTCACTCACAGTGACATATATAGACACAGGGACATATACGCACACGACTCAGTGACGTATATGCACACACACACACACAGTCTCAGTGAAATATATGCACACAGGGACTCAGTGACATATATGCGCACACGCACAGACTGTGACATATATGCGCACACACACACACACACTGTGACATATATGCACACACGCACACTGTCTCAGTGACATATGCACACCCACAGACTCAGTGACATATATGCGCACACGCACAGACTGTGACATATATGTGCACACGCACAGACTGTGACATATATGCACACACGCACACTGTCTGTGACATATATGCACACCCACAGACTCAGTGACATATATGCGCACACACACAGTGACATATATACACACAGTGACATGTATACACAGAGTGATATATACACACAGTGATAAAGACACACAGTGATAAAGACACACAGTGACATATATAGACACACACAGACAATGACATATATACACACAAAGGCAGACAGTGACATGAAAAAATGAAATGAAAATCGCTTGTCACGAGTAGGCTTTGATGAAGTTCCTGTGAAAAGCCCCTAGTCGCCACATTCCGGCGCCAGTTCGGGGAGGCT
This sequence comes from Scyliorhinus torazame, assembly GCF_047496885.1. Classification (NCBI taxonomy): domain Eukaryota; kingdom Metazoa; phylum Chordata; class Chondrichthyes; order Carcharhiniformes; family Scyliorhinidae; genus Scyliorhinus; species Scyliorhinus torazame. Next base: position 27,103,443 of record NC_092728.1, on the reverse strand, counting down.
GGTACGGGAATGCTCACACAGACACAGTGACATATATACACACACACACACACAGAGACATTTATACACACACAGTGACATGTACACACACACACACAGGCACAGTGACATATATACACACACACACACACACAGAGACAGTGAGTTATACACACACAGACTGTGACATTTATACACACATAGACAGTGACATTTATACACGGTGACATGTACACACACGGTGACATGTACACACACGGTGACATGTACACACACACACACAGTGACATGTACACACACAGGCACAGTGACATATACACACACAGGCACAGTGACATATACACACACACACAGAGACAGTGAGTTATACACACACATAGACAGTGACATTTATACACACATAGACAGTGACATTTATACACACATAGACAGTGACATACACACACACAGTGACATGTACACACACACAGTGACATGTACACACAGTGACATGTACACACACAGTGACATGTACACACAGTGACATGTACACACAGTGACATGTACACACAGGGTGACATGTACACACACGTACACAGTGACATGTAAATACACAGTGACATGTATACACACACATAGACAGTGACATATACACACACACAGACAGTGACAGTTATACACAGTGACATTTATACACACACACAGTGACATGTATACACACACAGACAGTGACATATACACACACGCAGACAGTGACATTTATACACACACACAGACAGTGACATTTATACACACACACACGTGACATTTATACACACACACACACACACAGTGACATGTACACAGTGACATGTACACACACACACACACACATACACACACACACACAGGCATATATACACACACACAGACAGTGATATATATATATATATATACAGTGATATATAATATATATATATATAGTGATATATACAGTGATATACACACACAAACACGGATATATATATATATATAGTTATATAGACACACAGTGATTATATATAGTGATATATATGCACATACAAGTGATAAAGACATATACAGTGATATATACGCAGTGATATATACACACACACAGTGATATACACACACAGACACAGTGATATGTACACACACACACACAGTGATACATCTACACACACCCACACAATGATATATACACATACACCCAAAGTGATATATACACACATACGCACACACCCAGTTATATATACACACACACCCTCACATATATAGACATATTCACACAGTGATATAGACATAAACACAGTGATACAGACACACACACAAAGTGATATGGATATATATACCCAGAGATATATAGTGATATGGGCATATACACCCAGAGATGTACAGTGATGTAGATATAGACACATACACAGTGATATAGACATATATACACACACACACACACACACACACACACATAGTGAAATGAAAATCGCTTGTCACAAGTAGGCTTCAATGAAGTTACTGTGAAAAGCCCCTAGTCGCCACTTTCCGGCGCCTGTTCGGGGATATAGACATAGACACACACACAGCGATACAGACATAGACACACACAGCGATACATACATGTACACCCAGAGATGTAGTGATATAGATATATGCACCCAGTGATATGGACATGTATATACACACACAGTGATATAGACATATACACAAAGTGATATAGACATATACACAAAGTGATGCAGACACACATACAAAGTGACATATATCCACACAGTGACATATATATACACACACACACGGACAGTGACATATATGCGCGCACACACCATCTCAGCGACATATATGCACACACAGTCTCAGTGTCATATATGCACAGTCTCAGTGACATATATGCGCACACACAGACTCAGTGACATATATGTGCACACACACACAGACTCAGTGACATATATGTGCACACACAGACTGTGACATATATGCGCACACACACACAGACTCAGTGACATATATGCGCACACACAGACTCAGTGACATATATACACAGACAGTGACAGTTCTACACACACACAGTGATAAAGACATATACAGTGATAAAGATGCAAACACAGTCAGTGACATTTACACACACAGACATATATACACACAGACACAGTGACATGTATACACACACACACACAGAGTGACATATATACACACAGTGACATATATGCACACACATAGACAGTGACATATATACACACACACACAGACAGTGACATATATACACACACACACAGGCACAGTGACATACATACACACAGCCACAGTGACATATATACACACACACAGCAAGTGATATATACATACACACGCACACAGTGTAATATATACACACAGTGATATGTACACACACAGTGATACATCTACACACACCCACACAATGATTATATACACCCAAAGCGATATATACACATATGCACACACACACCCTCACATATATAGACATATACACAGTGATATAGACATATACAAAGTGATATTGACATATACACACACAGTGATATTGACATATACACAGTGATATAGACATATACACACACAGTGATATAGACATATACACACACAGTGATATAGACATATACACACAGTGATATAGACATATACACACACAGTGATATAGACATATACACACACACAGTGATATAGACATATACACACACACAGTGATATAGACATATACACATAGTCATATAGATATATAGTCACACAGTGATATAGACATATAGACACACAGTGATATACATACACAGTGATATAGACATATACAAAGTGATATTGACATATACACACACACAGTGATATACATACACAGTGATATTGACATATACACAGTGATATAGACATATAGAAACACACAGTGATATAGACATATAGACACACACAGTGTTATGGGCCTGAGTTTGGAGAACCCCAAAGTGCATCATGGAGTTCACCTGACCCAAAACTTTTAATAGATAGTGGTATGGGGAGCACATGGCCCACTCTACAGGTGTGGTACAGCAGAAATGGAAAAGTATTTTTTAAAACAGAACAATGTTTATTCTATGAACTCAAGTTAACCTTTTTAAAACATAGTGAATATCTTAGCAACCATCATTTCAAATTTAACTCCCAAAGCTTACAACACTAAGTAATCCTTAATAACTTCCCAAACATCCAGAAGACAGAAGAAACACCTTTTAACAGAGGCACATTAGGCTTACATTCACTACTGAGAACATTTATAATTCCGAATTCACCAAATGATCAAGAGACAGTCTTTTCATGGCAGAGAGATCAACAGTACACCTGCTCTGTCTGGCTTCAGCTCCAATACCGAAAACTTAACTAAAACACACCCTGCAGCAAACAGCCTAAAACGAAAGTAAAAAGATGACAGACAGCCCAGCTCGACCCACACTCTTGACTTCACTGCAGTAATATGGGCAAACATTTATTAAAGTGACATTCTCATGACAACAGTGATATAGACATATACAGTGATATAGACCTATGCAGTGATATAGACATATATACACACACAGACAGTGATATAGACATATATACACACAGACAGTGATATAGACATATACACAGACAGTGATATAGCCATATACAGAGACAGTGATATAGCCATATACACAGTGATATAGCCATATACAGAGACAGTGATATAGCCATATACAGTGATATAGACACATACACACACAGTGAATATAGACATATACACAGAGTGATATAGACATATATACACACAGACAGTGATATAGACATATATACACACAGACAGTGATATAGCCATATATACACACAGACAGTGATATAGCCATATACAGAGACAGTGATATAGCCATATACAGAGACAGTGATATAGCCATATACAGAGACGGTGATATAGCCATATACAGAGACGGTGATATAGCCATATACAGAGACGGTGATATAGCCATATACAGAGATGGTGATATAGCCATATACAGAGACAGTGATATAGCCATATACACAGACAGTGATATAGCCATATACACAGACAGTGATATAGCTATATACACAGACAGTGAGATAGACATATACACAGACAGCGATATAGACATATACACAGTGATATAGACATATACACAGACAGTGATGTAGACATATACACAGACAGTGATGTAGACATATACACAGACAGTGATGTAGACATATACACAGACAGTGATGTAGACATATACACAGACAGTGATGTAGACATATACATAGACAGTGATGTAGACATATACACAGACAGTGATGTAGACATATACACAGACAGTGATGTAGACATATACACAGACAGTGATGTAGACATATACACAGACAGTGATGTAGACATATACACAGACAGTGATGTAGACATATACACAGACAGTGATGTAGACATATACACAGACAGTGATGTAGACATATACACAGACAGTGATGTAGACATATACACAGACAGTGATGTAGACATATACACATACAGTGATGTAGACATATACACAGACAGTGATGTAGACATATACACAGACAGTGATGTAGACATATACACAGACAGTGATGTAGACATATACACAGACAGTGATGTAGACAGATACAGACAGTGATATAGACATATACACAGACAGTGATATAGACATATACACAGACAGTGATGTAGACATATACACAGTGATATAGACATATACACAGACATTGATATAGACATATACACAGACAGTGATGTAGACATATACACAGACAGTGATGTAGACATATACACAGTGATATAGACATATACACAGACATTGATATAGACATATACACAGACAGTGATGTAGACATATACACAGACAGTGATGTAGACATATACACAGTGATATAGACATATACACAGACATTGATATAGACATATACACAGACAGTGATGTAGACATATACACAGACAGTGATATAGACATATACACAGACAGTGATGTAGACATATACACAGACAGTGATATAGACATATACACAGACAGTGATATAGACATATACACAGACAGTGATGTAGACATATACACAGACAGTGATATAGACATATACACAGACAGTGATGTAGACATATACACAGTGATGTAGACATATACACAGACAGTGATGTAGACATATACACAGTGATATAGACATATACACAGACAGTGATGTAGACATATACACAGACAGTGATGTAGACATATACACAGACAGTGATGTAGACATATACACAGACAGTGATATAGACATATACACAGACAGTGATATAGACATATACACAGACAGTGATGTAGACATATACACAGACAGTGATATAGACATATACACAGACAGTGATGTAGACATATACACAGACAGTGATGTAGACATATACACAGACAGTGATGTAGACATATACACAGACAGTGATGTAGACATATACACAGACAGTGATGTAGACATATACACAGACAGTGATGTAGACATATACACAGACAGTGATGTAGACATATACACAGACAGTGATGTAGACATATACACAGACAGTGATGTAGACATATACACAGACAGTGATATAGACATATACACAGACAGTGATATAGCCATATACACAGACAGTGATGTAGACATATACACAGACAGTGATATAGACATATACACAGACAGTGATATAGACATATACACAGACAGTGATATAGCCATATACACAGACAGTGATGTAGACATATACACAGACAGTGATATAGACATATACACAGACAGTGATATAGACATATACACAGACAGTGATATAGCCATATACACAGACAGTGATGTAGACATATACACAGACAGTGATGTAGACATATACACAGACAGTGATGTAGACATATACACAGACAGTGATATAGACATATACACAGACAGTGATATAGACATATACACAGACAGTGATGTAGACATATACACAGACAGTGATGTAGACATATACACAGACAGTGATGTAGACATATACACAGACAGTGATGTAGACATATACACAGACAGTGATGTAGACATATACACAGACAGTGATGTAGACATATACACAGACAGTGATATAGACATATACACAGACAGTGATGTAGACATATACACAGACAGTGATGTAGACATATACACAGACAGTGATGTAGACATATACACAGACAGTGATGTAGACATATACACAGACAGTGATGTAGACATATACACAGACAGTGATGTAGGCATATACACAGACAGTGATGTAGACATATACACAGACAGTGATGTAGACATATACACAGACAGTGATGTAGACATATACACACAGTGCTATCCCCCCGGTGATATTTCTGTCTCACTCTTGTTTTCAGGCCTTGTTGTTCCGGATCCTGGTCCTGGATTTTCGCTCCTCTGCCTCCCTCAGGATCTCCGCCAATCAGCTGTCCTCTCCCCCCCCCCCCCCGTTAGCCCGCTCCGCCCCGCCCTCCTGACCAATCAGCGCCGCCTGCTCACTGAGCCCCGACCCTTTCTATCCCTGCACCAATCAGCGCCGCCGTCCTTTGTGGCTTTACCGTCCCCTGACCTCTCCACCAAACTGCGTCTCCCGCTACGCCGCCCGGCAGCCAATCTCGCGCCAGGATTCTCTGGCTGATGTTTCCTTTCACCAATCAGTGCTCTGTGCGAAGGCGGGCCCGGATGCCCGGCCAGAAACCAATGAGAACTCTGTCTTTCTGATTGACGGCCCGCTTCGCCAATGGGCGCTGTTGAGGCGGGCACCTCCTGGCGGGGGGCGGGGCCGGCGTGGCGAGGGGGCGGGAACAGCCTGGCGGGGGCGTGGACGCTGCTGATGGGCAGTCGAAGCAGCCAATCGTGCGAGAGCGAGGCCTCGAGCCTCCCAGCCAATACGACACTGGGGGCGGCGCTTCTCATTAAATCTAGAAAAGTTGTCGGAAAGTTTGTGACTTGGAGGGACGAGGAAGGAGAGAGTGTGACAGACAGACAGAGAGACAGAGACAGAGTGAGAGAGAGAGAGAGAGAGTGAAAGAGAGAGATCAGAGTGAGTGTGACAGAGAGAGAGAGTGACAGAGAGAGAGAGAGAGTGAGTGTGACAGAGAGAGAGTGACAGAGTGTGTGTGACAGAGAGAGAGAGTGACAGAGAGAGAGAGTGAGTGAGTGTGACAGAGAGTGTGTGTGACAGAGAGAGAGAGTGACAGAGAGAGAGTGAGTGAGTGTGACAGAGAGAGAGTGACAGAGAGTGTGTGTGACAGAGAGAGAGAGTGACAGAGAGAGAGAGAGTGAGTGTGACAGAGAGTGTGTGACAGAGAGTGTGTGTGACAGAGAGAGAGAGTGACAGAGAGAGAGTGAGTGAGTGTGACAGAGAGAGAGTGACAGAGAGTGTGTGTGACAGAGAGAGAGAGTGACAGAGAGAGAGAGTGAGTGAGTGTGACAGAGAGAGAGTGACAGAGAGTGTGTGTGACAGAGAGAGAGTGAGTGAGTGTGACAGAGAGAGAGAGTGACAGAGAGAGAGAGAGTGAGTGTGGCAGAGAGTGTGTGACAGAGAGAGAGAGTGAGTGAGTGTGACAGAGAGAGAGTGAGTGAGTGTGACAGAGAGTGTGTGACAGAGAGAGAGAGAGTGAGTGAGTGTGACAGAGAGTGTGAGAGAGCGAGAGTGACAGAGAGTGTGTGTGACAGAGAGAGAGAGTGACAGAGAGAGAGAGTGACAGAGACAGTGTGTGGGACAGAGAGTGTGAGAGAGAGCAAGAGTGTGAGAGAGCAAGAGTGTGAAAGAGAGCAAGAGTGTGACAGACAGAAAAAGCGTGACAGAGAGTGTGTGACAGAGAGAGGGTGTGACAGAGAGGGTGTGACAGAGAGAGTGTGTGACAGAGAGAGAGGGGGAGTGACAGAGAGAGGGAAAGAGAGAAAGAGGGAGGAGAGAAGGAAAGTGAGAGAGATGCACACACAGGGAGAGAGCATATGACAGAGAGACACAGACAGGAAAGGAGAGAGAGTTTGAAATAAGAGACACAGGGCGAGAGAGTGTGTGACAGAAAGAGAAAGAAAGGAGTGGAAAGGAAAAAGATAGGGTGAGAGAGAGACTGAGGAAAAGGAGAGGAAAGTAAGAAAAGGGTAAAATGAAGGTAAAGAGGAGCAGGGGGAGAGACTGAGAACATAGGAAAGAGAGGAGATAGAGGAGCAAAGTCTTGGTGGAGCTGGAGGAGAGAAAACAGACACACGAGGGAGCGAGTTAGTTGAGTGGGTTTAGACAGAGGGGGAAACCGAGAGAGAGATTTGAGAACATTGGAGAGTGGTAGAGAAGGTTTTGAGAGAGCGAAAGAGTCAATTGTGTGTGGGCGGGAGAGATTTGAAGAGTGACGGAGAGACATTAGAGAGAGAGAGCGGCAGAGAATAGAGAGGGTTGAGAGAGTTCGGAGACAGAGAGGGAGTCAGCCGCGAGGGTTTCGAGAGATAGAGAAAGTGTTTGGGAACCCCCCACCCCCCACTTCTCAATCTCCCGGGGAAAGATCCAGGTCCGTGACGGAGAAGGCCTGCAGAGTGAGTGGCGATTAACCCTGGCCCACAGGTCAGAGACCCCTGTCTCTTAACCTGACCGAGGCTGGCGGCAGCTGGAGGGAATCGCGGAGCCAGACGTGGGAGGCTGGAGTGGATGGACCAGCGGTAAAACCAGAGGCAGGAGGGACCAATTCCACCACTGGGCAACGTGTGATTGAAAGGTGGCCAACTATGGAGAGGAACCTGCAAGCCTTCTTGGGTCACCTTGCCTCGCTGGAAGAGGAAGATGGACTGGAGAGTGGGTTCAGCAAGGAATTTAACGTGAGTTTTGTTTAGAGATGTAGTTGTTAATGGGTCAGTCCATGAGACCACAATTAAAAACAGAAACCAGACTCTTCACAATGTTTGCTTCAAGCACTGAGAAGCAAACCCAGGTTCTCATGCAGTCAGTTATATTGAGTATGCTGACACAGAATTAGGCACTTGGTAACACAATCCCGATTGGCCAAATGGCCTACTCCTGTTTCAAATGGGCAGCATGGTAGCATTGTGGATAGCACAATTGCTTCACAGCTCCAGGGTCCCAGGTTCGATTCCCGGCTTGGGTCACTGTCTGTGCGGAGTCTGCACGTTCTCCCCGTGTGTGCGTGGGTTTCCTCCGGTGCTCCGGTTTCCTCCCACAGTCCAAAGATTTGCAGATTAGGTGGATTGGCCATGATAAATTGCCCTTAGTGTCCAAAATTGCCCTTAGTGTTGGGTGGGATTACTGGGTTGTGGGGATAGGGTGGAGGTGTGGGCTTGGGTCGGGTACTCTTTCAAAAAAAAAGAGCCGGTGCAGACTCGATGGGCCGAATGTCCTCCTTCTGCACTGTAATTCTATGAAATCAAATCTGTTGTTTGAGATTTGAGAGAGTTGGTGCGCATGAGAGAGAGAGTGGGCGAGCGTGTGAACGAGAGCAAGTGGGCACGCGTGTGAACGAGAGAGAGTGGGCGCGCGTGTGAGCAAGAGCGTGTGGGCGCGCGTGTGAGCGAGAGCGAGTGGGCGCACGTGTGAGCGAGGTCGAGTGGGAGCGCGTGTGAGCGAGGGGGAGTGGGCGCGCGTGTGAGCGAGGGGGAGTGGGCGCGCGTGTGAGCGAGGGGGAGTGGGCATGCGTGTGAGCGAGGGCGAGGGTGGGCGCGCGTGTGAGCGAGGGCGAGGGTCGGCACGCGTGTGAGCGAGGGCGAGGGTGGGCGCGCGTGTGAGCGAGGGCGAGGGTGGGCGCGCCTGTGAGCGAGGGCGAGGGTGGGCAGGCGTGTGAGCGAGTGGTAGGGTCGGCGGGTGTGTGAGCGAGGGTGGGCGCGCGTGTGAGCGAGGGTGGGCGCGAGGGTGAGCGAGGGCGAGGGTGGGCGTGCGTGTGAGTGAGGGCGAGTGTGGGCGCGCGTATGAGCGAGGGCGAGTGTTGGCGCGCGTGTTAGCGAGGGCGAATGTGGGCGCGCGTGAGGGCAAGGGTGGGTGCGCGTGTGGGCGAGGGCGAGGGTGGGCACACCTGTGAGCGAGGGCGAGGGTGGGCACACCTGTGAGCGAGGACGAGGGTGGGCACACCTGTGAGCGAGGGTGAGGGTGGGTGCGCCTGTGAGCGAGGGTGGGCGCGCCTGTGAGCGAGGGCGAGGGTGGGCAGGCGTGTGAGCGAGGGTGGGCGCGCGTGTGAGCGAGGGTGGGCATGCGTGTGGGCGAGGGTGGGCGTGAGTGAGAGTGAGGGCGAGGGTGGGCGGGCGTGTGAGTGAGGGTGGGCGCGCGTGTGAGCGAGGGTGGGCATGTGTGTGGGCGAGTGGGCGCGCGTGTGAGCGAGGGCGAGGGTGGGCGCGCGTGAGGGCGAGGGTGGGCACGCGTGTGAGAGCGAAGGCGTTAGTGGGCGGGCGTGTGCGTGTGAGAGAGAGAGACACACTCAGAGTGTGCACGAGGGAATATGTGTGTATACACGAGTGTGGGCATGTGTGTGTTGTTGAAAATTCTTTCGTGTTTCACAGTGAGACACCGATGGAGGAAGTGAGTTGAGCTGGGATTTCTTAATATTCACACTTCCTTGTTTCCTGAATTTGGTCACTCATTAACATTCTGGAGTGCTTGCACCTTGAACTTATTTCATGTTGCTGGCAGCCAGGGTGCTGGTACTGTGTGCCAGGCAATATTATCTCCTCCTCTCTCCCGCCCCTCACTGCTGGGGCCATTTCCACAGAGAAGCTCCAGCCAATTGCCCAGCAAAATGCTCCCAGCTTCCTGCCACCGTGCCCGGTGCTGAGTGTAAGGTCAGGGATGGGTGTCTAGCAGACCGGCAGTCAGCAGTCTCTGGATCGAGGGGGAAGGTTTGCCACCCAGAACGGGCATTGTAGCAAATGCTAATGGCCCTTTCCTTGTTTGGCAAGTATTAATGAACACTGCCTCCTCAATAAAAATATCCATTCTCTGTGTGCGCATGGTGAATGAGTGTCTGTACACAGTCTCTGAACGGACTATGTCTCTATAAGGTGACTGTGCAAGGGAGTTACAACATTGAACTCCCTGCATTGAAATAGCACCTGTCAAGAGAAATGGGGAGGTTTAGGGGGGGAATTCCAGAGCTTCGTTTCCCCCCCTCCACCCCAACCAGGCAGCTGGAGGCATGGACTCCAATGGCAGAGCCATGGGAATCGGGAGATGCTCGAGAGGCCGTTAATCTTGGGGGAACATAGGAGGTTACAGAGATAGGGAGGGTTGTAGGGGCTGCAGGAGGTTACAGAGATAGGGAAGGTTGTAGGGGCTGGAGGAGGTTACAGAGACAGGGAGGGTTGTAGGGGCTGGAGGAGGTTACAGAGATAGGGAGGGTTGTAGGGGCTGCAGGAGGTTACAGAGATAGGGAAGGTTGTAGGGGCTGGAGGAGGTACAGAGATAGGGAGGGTTGTAGGGACTGGAGGAGTTACAGAGATAGGGAGGGTTGTCGGGGCTGCAGGAGGTTACAGAGATAGGGAGGGTTGTAGGGGCTGGAGGAGGTTACAGAGATAGGGAGGGTTGTAGGGGCTGGAGGAGGTTACAGAGATAGGGAGGGCTGTAGGGGCTGGAGGAGGTTACAGAGATAGGGAGGGTTGTAGGGGCTGGAGGAGGTTACAGAGATAGGGAGGGTTGTAGGGGCTGCAGGAGGTTACAGAGATAGGGAGGGTTGTAGGGGCTGCAGGAGGTTACAGAGATAGGGAGGGTTGTAGGGGCTGGTGGAGGTTACAGAGATAGGGAAGGTTGTAGGGTCTGGAGGAGGTTACAGAGATAGGGAAGGTTGTAGGGTCTGGAGGAGGTTACAGAGATTGGGAGGATTGTAGGGGCTGGAGGAGGTTACAGAGATAGGGAGGGTTGTAGGGGCTGGAGGAGGTTACAGAGATAGGGAGGGCTGGAGGAGGCCATGGAGGGGGTTACAGAGATAGGGAGGGCCGGAGCAGGTTACAGAGATGGGGAGGATTGTAGGGACTGGAGGAGATTACAGAGATAGGGAGGGTTGTCGGGGCTGGAGGACGTTACAGAGATAGGGAGAGTTGTAGGGGCTGGAGGAGGTTACAGAGATAGGGAGGGTTGTAGGGGCTGGAGGAGGTTACAGAGATAGGGAGAGTTGTAGGGGCTGGAGGAGGTTACAGAGATAGGGAGTGTTGTAGAGGCTGGAGGAGGTTACAGAGATAGGGAGTGTTGTAGGGGCTGGAGGAAGTTACAGAGATAGGGAGGGCTGTAGGGCTGGAGGGGGTTACAGAGAATAGGGAGTGTTGTCGGGGCTGGAGGAGGTTACAGAGATAGGGCGGGTTATTGGGGCTGGAGGAGGTTACAGAGATAGGGAGGGTTGTAGGGGCTGGAGGAGGTTACGGAGATGGGGAGGGTTGTAGGGGCTGGAGGAGGTTACAGAGATAGGGAGTGTTGTAGAGGCTGGAGGAGGTTACAGAGATAGGGAGTGTTGTAGGGGCTGGAGAAGGTTACAGAGATAGGGAGGGTTGTAGGGCTGGAGGGGGTTACAGAGATAGGGAGGGTTGTAGGGGCCAGAGGTGGTTACAGAGATAGGGAGGGTTGTAGGGGCCAGAGGTGGTTACAGAGATAGGGAGGGTTGTAGGGGCTGCAGGAGGTTACAGAGATAGGGAGGGTTGGAGGAGGCCATGGAGGATTAGAAAATTGAGGATGGAATGGAGTTGGCGCCGGGTGCAGCAGGTTTGGAGGAGGTGAAGTTTCTCGGAGGATGGATGACGGAATAGTTGAGTTGGAGCAGAACTTGGTGCAGAGTAGGACCTGGGTCAGCACATGGGGAGCAGAATCTGTGATGAGTTTCAGACAGGAAGTTTACATGGTGTGTTCCTGTATTCGGACACAGTCTGAGTTGGAAAGTTTGTAATAAAACCATCAGTTCAGTTTGCAAATGACATTCGAATCATGTGTGGCCGATTAGACCCTGAGCAACTGCCCAACGCTCGAATGCTGACCCTAATGACCCCTCACACCCCTCCCCACAACCGGTGCAGATATTTAACTACGATGGCAGCAGGGCAGGGCATACAAAGAACAAAGAAAATTACAGCATAGGAACAGGCCCTTCGGCCCTCCCAGCCTGCGCCGATCCAGATCCTTTATCTAAACCTGTCGCCTATTTTCCAAGGATCTACTTCCCTCTGTTCCCCGCCCGTTCCTACATCTGTCCAGATGCATCTCAAATGATGCTATCGTGCCCGCCTCTACCACCTCCGCTGGCAAAGCGTTCCAGGCACCCACCACCCTCTGCGTAAAAAACATTCCACGCACATCTCCCTTAAACTTTCCCCCTCTCACCTTGCAATCGCGACCTCTTGTAATTGACACCCCCACTCTTGGAAAAAGCTTGTTGCTATCCACCCTGTCCATACCTCTCATAATTTTGTAGACCTCAATCAGGTCACCCTCAACCTCCGTCTTTCCAATGATAACAATCCTAATCTACTCAACCATTCTTCATAGCTAGCATCCTCCACACCAGGCAACATCCTGGTGAACCTCCTCTGCACCCTCTCTAAAGCATCCACATCCTTCTGGTAATGTGGCGACCAGAACTGCACGCAGTATTCCAAATGTGGCCTAACCAAAATCCTATACAACTGTAACATGACCTACCGACTCTTGTACTCAATACCCCGTCCGATGAAGGCAAGCATGCTGTATGCCGTCTTGGCCACTCTATCGACCTGCGTTTCCACCTTCAGGGTACAATGGACATGAACTCCCAGATCTCTCTGTACATCAATTTACCACAGGACTCTTCCATTGACCGTATAGTCCGCTCTTGAATTAGATCTTCCAAAATGCATCATCTCGCATTTGCCTGAATTGAACTCCATCTGCCATTTCTCTGCCCAACTCTCCAATCTATCTGTATTTTGCTGTATTCTCTGACGGTCCTCCTCGCTATCTGCAACTCCACCAATCTTAGTATCATCTGCAAACTTGCTAATCAGACCACCTATACCTTCGTCCAGATCATTTATGTATATCACAAACAACAGTGGTCCGAGCACGGATCCCTGTGGAACACCACTAGTCACCTTTCTCCATTTTGAGACACTCCCTTCCACCACTACTCTCTGTCTCCTGTTGCCCAGCCAGTTCTTTATCCATCTAGCTAGTACACCCTGAACCCCATATGACTTCACTTTTTCCATCAACCTGCCATGAGAAACTTTATCAAACGCCTTACCGAAGTGCATGCATATGATATCTCCAGCCCTTCCCTCATCAATTAACATTGTCACTTCCTCAAAGAATTCTATTAGGTTTGTAAGACATGACCTTCCCTGCATAAAACTTATCACTGATAAGTCTATTTTCTTCCAAATGTGAATAGATCCTATCCCTCAGTATCTTCTCCAACAGTTTGCCTACTACTGACGTCAAGCTCACAGGTCTCTCATTCCCTGGATTATCCCTGCTACCCTTCTTAAACAAAGGGACAACATTAGCAATTCTCCAGTCCTCCGGGACCTCACCCGTGCTCAAGGATGCTGCAAAGATATCTGTTAAGGCCCCAACTATTTCGTCCCTCGCTTCCTTCAGTGACCTGGGATAGATCCCATCCGGAACTGGGGACTTGTCCACCTTAATGCCTTTTCGAATACCCAAAACTTCCCCCTTCCTTATGCCGACTTGACCTAGAGTATTTAAACATCCATCCCTAACCTCAACATCCGTCATGTCCCTCTCCTTGGTGAATACCGATGCAAAGTACTCATTAAGAATCTCACCCATTTCCTCTGACTCCACGCATAAATTCCCTCTTTTGTCTTTGAGTGGGCCAATCCTTTCTCTAGTTACCCTCTTGCTCCTTATATACGAATAAAAGGCTTTGGGATTTTCCTTAACCCTGTTAACCAAAGATATTTCATGACCCCTTTTAGCCCTCTTTATTGCGCGTTTGAGATTTGTCCTACTTTCCCGATATTCCTCCAAAGCTTCATCAGATTTAAATCGCCTAGATCTTATGTATGCTTCCTTTTTCATCTTAGCTAGTCTCACAATTCCACCCGTCATCCATGGTTCCCTAATCTTACCATTTCTATCCCTCATTTTCACAGGGACATGTCTGTCCTGCACTCTAATCAACTTTTCCTTAAAAGACTCCCACATTTCAAATGTGGATTTACCCTTAAACAGCTGCTCCCAATCCACATTCCCTAGCTCCTGCCGAATTTTGTTATACTTGGCCTTTCCCCAATTTAGCACCCTTCCTTTAGGTCCACTCTCGTCTTTGTCCATGAGTATTCTAAAACTTACGGAATTGTGATCGCTATTCCCAAAGTAATCACCGACTGAAACTTCCCGGGATCATTTCCCAATACCAGGTCCAGTATGGCCCCTTCCCGAGTTGGACTATACATACTGATCTAAAAAACTCTCCTGGATGCTCCTTACAAATTCTGCCTCCGACACTACATGAGTCCCATTCAATGTTGGGGAAATTAAAATCTCCCATCACGACCACCCTATTGCTCCTACATTTTTCTACAATCTGACGACATATTTGTACCTCTACTTTACGCTCGCTTTTGGGAGGTGTTATGGGCGAGGCGTTTACAGAACCCCAAAATGTATCATGGAGTTCAACCAACCTCTCCCTTTAAAGGATTTGTTGCTTTTCCGAGCACACGGCTTTTTCCCTAGGTGTGGGATTACAATTATGGACACGTGGGTTTTTTAACACAAAATACTGTTTATTCCATGAACTCAATGGGCCGAATGGCCTCCTTCTGCACTGTAAATTCAATGATAATCTATGATTAATCTAGGACAAAGGTTCGGCACAACATCGTGGGCCGTAGGGCCTGTTCTGTGCTGTATTTTTCTATGTCCTATGTTCAACTTAACATCTTAAATGAATATTGGATCCCTCAACACCCCTTACTTCAAAGATAACTCAGAAAATATTGCAACAGTAAGTAGTTCCTTAAAATGTTCCATCAAACTTCCAAGAGACTTAACACCTTTAAACAGTATCACACCAGGTTATAGGATATATATATTTTCTGTAGATTGGCAGAGATATATTAGCTTGGTTGACTTCAGCTCCAGCAAAACAGCCAGGCACTTTTCAAACTGAAACTAAAAACCTGCCAAAATGGCTGAACTGAGCTGAGCTCCACCCACTCCATGACATCACTGTTTTCTTAAAAATACATTGCTTAAACCTCCAGTTCTTAAAGGCACTCTTGCATGACACCTCCCCACAAGAAAAAAAAACATCAACTTCAAGATGGTTTCATTTTTCACTTTGGCACCATCCACTAAGAAATGTACACAGTAAATATACCTTTTCGTTTTTTAAAAAAACAACACATGCAATCAGGTATAATAATATAGTCCATTTTTCTTTGTTCTTCTTCCTCCAACCGAAATCCTTCTCGATTGACAGTCTCTTTGAACAAAGTCTCTGCACGATCCATCCATTCCTCTACTCCTCGGCATTTCTCTTTAGAATCAGATACTTTAGTTCAATCTGACCACAGAGTCCCTTGCAATTCTCCAATACAGGAACATTGGTGATCACAGCTTTCACGCAGTCACATGCCTGTTGAAAGTCCGCTGTCCATTGAAATTTTTGACGTTTCTTCAGCAATTCCATCAGTGGAGTAATCACGCCACAAAACAGGGGCAGCACGGTAGCCTTGTGGATAGCACAATTGCTTCACAGCTCCAGGGTCCCAGGTTCGATTCCAGCTTGGGTCACTGTCTGTGCGGAGTCTACACATCCTCCCTGAACAGGCGCCGGAATGTGGCGACTAGGGGCTTTTCACAGTAACTTCATTTGAAGCCTACTTGTGACAATAAGCAATTTTCATTTCATTTCATTTAATCTCTCTGTTCACCTGTGCCAATTTTAAAGGATTAAGTCCATATGGATGTTGTTTGATAGGAACAGCATTTTCCACATCTACATCATGTATAGCCATTTTAGTACTTCCCAATTTATCTCTACAAACTTGCCCATGTGATATCAATAACTCTTTCAGGTCAGTTCGTTTTTCCCCTGGAAGGTAACTTAACAATTCATCCCAATTTTTAAGAACATCCTCATTTTCCAATTTAATTTGAGGTATGTCAAATTCACAGTCATCTGGATTTGGTTCGTCACTTAGAGTTAGAATCAGTAAAATCTCCTTTTCCTCTCCTTCCCTTTCAAAGTACCTTTTAAGCATATTCACATGACACACTCGGTGAGTCTTCCTTCTGTCTGGTGTTTTTACCACATAATTCACCTCACTTAATTTCCTTTCAATCAGATACGGTCCACAAAACTTGGCTTTTAAAGGCTCCCCTACCACTGGTAACAACACTAAAACTTTATCCCCACTGGCATAACTATGAACTTTGGATTTCTTTTCCGCTACCCGTTTCATTACATTTTGTGCAACTTTTAAATGTTGTCTTGCCAATTCACCTGCTCTATTTAATCGGGGGGTTCTGAGTGTGCGGGGGTGGCGGGTTCTGAGTGTGCGGGGGTGGCGGGTTCTGAGTGTGCGGTGGTGTTCTGAGTGTGCGGTGGTGTTCTGAGTGTGCGGGGGTGTTCTGAGTGTGCGGGGGTGTTCTGAGTGTGCGGGGGGGTTCTGAGTGTGCGGGGGGGTTCTGAGTGTGCGGGGGGGTTCTTAGTGTGCGGGGGGGTTCTTAGCGTGCGGGGGGGGTTCTGAGTGTGCGGGGGGGTTCTGAGTGTGCGGGGGGTTCTGAGTGTGCGGAGGGTTCTGAGTGTGCGGGGGGGTTCTGAGTGTGCGGGGGTGGAGGGTTCTGAGTGTGCGGGGGGGTTCTGAGTGTGCGGGGGGGTTCTTAGTGTGCGGGGGGGTTCTTAGTGTGCGGGGGGGTTCTGAGTGTGCGGGGGGGGGGGTTCTGAGTGTGCGGGGGGGGTTCTGAGTGTGCGGGTGGTTCTGAGTGTGCGGGGGGGTTCTGAGTGTGCGGGGGGGTTCTGAGTGTGCGGGGGTGGAGGGCACTGAGTGTGCGGGGGGTTCTGAGTGTGCGGGGGGGTTCTGAGTGTGCGGGGGGGTTCTGAGTGTGCGGGGGGGTTCTGAGTGTGCGGGGGGGTTCTGAGTGTGCGGGGGGTTCTGAGTGTGCGGGGGTGGCGGGTTCTGAGTGTGCGGAGGGTTCTGAGTGTGCGGGGGGGTTCTGAGTGTGCGGGGGTGGAGGGTTCTGAGTGTGCGGGGGGGGGTTCTGAGTGTGCGGGGGGGTTCTGAGTGTGCGGGGGGGTTCTGAGTGTGCGGGGGGGGTTCTGAGTGTGCGGGGGGGTTCTGAGTGTGCGGGGGGGTTCTGAGTGTGCGGGGGGGTTCTGAGTGTGCGGGGGGGTTCTGAGTGTGCGGGGGGGTTCTGAGTGTGCGGGGGGGCTCTGAGTGTGCGGGGGGGCTCTGAGTGTGCGGGGGGGCTCTGAGTGTGCGGGGGGGATTCTGAGTGTGCGGGGGGGCTCTGAGTGTGCGGGGGGGATTCTGAGTGTGCGGAGGGTTCTGAGTGTGCGGGGGGGCTCTGAGTGTGCGGGGGGGATTCTGAGTGTGCGGGGGGGATTCTGAGTGTGCGGGGGGGGTTCTGAGTGTGCGGGGGGGTTCTGAGTGTGCGGGGGGGGTTCTGAGTGTGCGGGGGGGTTCTGTGTGTGCGGGGGGGTTCTGTGTGTGCGGGGGGGGTTCTGAGTGTGCGGGGGGTTCTGAGTGTGCGGGGGTTCTGAGTGTGCAGGGGGTTCTGAGTGTGCGGGGGGTTCTGAGTGTGCGGGGGGTTCTGAGTGTGCGGGGGGTTCTGAGTGTGCGGGGGCATTCTGAGTGTGCGGGGGCATTCTGAGTGTGCGGGGGCATTCTGAGTGTGCGGGGGCATTCTGAGTGTGCGGGGGCATTCTGAGTGTGCGGGGGCATTCTGAGTGTGCGGGGGGTTCTGAGTGTGCGGGGGGTTCTGAGTGTGCGGGGGGTTCTGAGTGTGCGGGGGTCTCTGAGTGTGTGAGTGTGCAGGGGGTTCTGAGTGTGCGGGGGGTTCTGAGTGTGCGGGGGGGTTCTGAGTGTGCGGGGGGGTTCTGAGTGTGCGGGGGGGATGCTGAGTGTGCGGGGGGGATTCTGAGTGTGCGGGGGGTTCTGAGTGTGCGGTGGGGTTCTGAGTGTGCGGAGGGTACTGAGTGTGCGGAGGGTACTGAGTGTGCGGAGGGTTCTGAGTGTGCGGAGGGTTCTGAGTGTGCGGAGGGTTCTGAGTGTGCGGAGGGTTCTGAGTGTGCGGAGGGTTCTGAGTGTGCGGAGGGTTCTGAGTGTGCGGAGGGTTCTGAGTGTGCGGAGGGTTCTGAGTGTGCGGAGGGTTCTGAGTGTGCGGAGGGTTCTGAGTGTGCGGAGGGTTCTGAGTGTGCGGAGGGTTCTGAGTGTGCGGAGGGTTCTGAGTGTGCGGAGGGTTCTGAGTGTGCGGAGGGTTCTGAGTGTGCGGAGGGTTCTGAGTGTGCGGAGGGTTCTGAGTGTGCGGAGGGTTCTGAGTGTGCGGAGGGTTCTGAGTGTGCGGAGGGTTCTGAGTGTGCGGAGGGTTCTGAGTGTGCGGAGGGTTCTGAGTGTGCGGAGGGTTCTGAGTGTGCGGAGGGTTCTGAGTGTGCGGAGGGTTCTGAGTGTGCGGAGGGTTCTGAGTGTGCGGAGGGTTCTGAGTGTGCGGAGGGTTCTGAGTGTGCGGAGGGTTCTGAGTGTGCGGAGGGTTCTGAGTGTGCGGAGGGTTCTGAGTGTGCGGAGGGTTCTGAGTGTGCGGAGGGTTCTGAGTGTGCGGAGGGTTCTGAGTGTGCGGAGGGTTCTGAGTGTGCGGAGGGTTCTGAGTGTGCGGAGGGTTCTGAGTGTGCGGAGGGTTCTGAGTGTGCGGAGGGTTCTGAGTGTGCGGAGGGTTCTGAGTGTGCGGAGGGTTCTGAGTGTGCGGAGGGTTCTGAGTGTGCGGAGGGTTCTGAGTGTGCGGAGGGTTCTGAGTGTGCGGAGGGTTCTGAGTGTGCGGAGGGTTCTGAGTGTGCGGAGGGTTCTGAGTGTGCGGAGGGTTCTGAGTGTGCGGAGGGTTCTGAGTGTGCGGAGGGTTCTGAGTGTGCGGAGGGTTCTGAGTGTGCGGAGGGTTCTGAGTGTGCGGAGGGTTCTGAGTGTGCGGAGGGTTCTGAGTGTGCGGAGGGTTCTGAGTGTGCGGAGGGTTCTGAGTGTGCGGAGGGTTCTGAGTGTGCGGAGGGTTCTGAGTGTGCGGAGGGTTCTGAGTGTGCGGAGGGTTCTGAGTGTGCGGGGGGTTCTGAGTGTGCGGGGGGTTCTGAGTGTGCGGGGGGTTCTGAGTGTGCGGGGGGTTCTGAGTGTGCGGGGGGTTCTGAGTGTGCGGGGGGTTCTGAGTGTGCGGGGGGTTCTGAGTGTGCGGGGGGTTCTGAGTGTGCGGGGGGTTCTGAGTGTGCGGGGGGTTCTGAGTGTGCGGGGGGTTCTGAGTGTGCGGGGGTGGCGGGTTCTGAGTGTGCGGGGGTGGCGGGTTCTGAGTGTGCGGGGGGGTTCTGAGTGTGCAGGAGGGGGTTCTGAGTGTGCAGGAGGGGGTTCTGAGTGTGCGGAGGGTTCTGAGTGTGCGGAGGGTTCTGAGTGTGCGGAGGGTTCTGAGTGTGCGGAGGGTTCTGAGTGTGCGGAGGGTTCTGAGTGTGCGGAGGGTTCTGAGTGTGCGGAGGGTTCTGAGTGTGCGGAGGGTTCTGAGTGTGCGGAGGGTTCTGAGTGTGCGGAGGGTTCTGAGTGTGCGGAGGGTTCTGAGTGTGCGGAGGGTTCTGAGTGTGCGGAGGGTTCTGAGTGTGCGGAGGGTTCTGAGTGTGCGGAGGGTTCTGAGTGTGCGGAGGGTTCTGAGTGTGCGGAGGGTTCTGAGTGTGCGGAGGGTTCTGAGTGTGCGGAGGGTTCTGAGTGTGCGGGGGGTTCTGAGTGTGCGGGGGGTTCTGAGTGTGCGGGGGGTTCTGAGTGTGCGGGGGGTTCTGAGTGTGCGGGGGGTTCTGAGTGTGCGGGGGGTTCTGAGTGTGCAGGGGGTTCTGAGTGTGCGGGGGGTTCTGAGTGTGCGGGGGGTTCTGAGTGTGCGGGGGTGGCGGGTTCTGAGTGTGCGGGGGGGTTCTGAGTGTGCGGGGGGGTTCTTAGTGTGCGGGGGGGTTCTTAGTGTGCGGGGGGGTTCTGAGTGTGCGGGGGGGTTCTGAGTGTGCGGGGGGGTTCTGAGTGTGCGGGGGGGTTCTGAGTGTGCGGGGGGGTTCTGAGTGTGCGGGGGGTTCTGAGTGTGCGGGGGGTTCTGAGTGTGCGGGGGGGTTCTGAGTGTGCGGGGCTGGAGGGTTCTGAGTGTGCGGGAGGGATTCTGAGTGTGCGGGGGGGGGGGTTCTGAGTGTGCGGGGGGGTTCTGAGTGTGCGGGGCTGGAGGGTTCTGAGTGTGCGGGGGGGATTCTGAGTGTGCGGGGGGGGGGGGTTCTGAGTGTGCGGGGGCGTTCTGAGTGTGCGGGGGCATTCTGAGTGTGCGGGGGCATTCTGAGTGTGCGGGGGCATTCTGAGTGTGCGGGGAAATTCTGAGTGTGCGGGGGCATTCTGAGTGTGCGGGGGCATTCTGAGTGTGCGGGGGCATTCTGAGTGTGCGGGGGCATTCTGAGTGTGCGGGGGCATTCTGAGTGTGCGGGGGCATTCTGAGTGTGCGGGGGCATTCTGAGTGTGCGGAGGGTTCTGAGTGTGCGGAGGGTTCTGAGTGTGCGGAGGGTTCTGAGTGTGCGGAGGGTTCTGAGTGTGCGGAGGGTTCTGAGTGTGCGGAGGGTTCTGAGTGTGCGGAGGGTTCTGAGTGTGCGGGGGGGTTCTGAGTGTGCGGGGGGGCTCTGAGTGTGCGGGGGGGCTCTGAGTGTGCGGGGGGGCTCTGAGTGTGCAGGAGTGGGTTCTGAGTGTGCAGGAGGGGGTTCTGAGTGTGCGGGGGGGTTCTGAGTGTGCGGGGGGGTTCTGAGTGTGCGGGGGGGGGTTCTGAGTGTGCGGGGGCGGTTCTGAGTGTGCGGGGGGGCTCTGAGTGTGCGGGGGGGTTCTGAGTGTGCGGGGGGGTTCTGAGTGTGCGGGGGGGTTCTGAGTGTGCGGGGGGGTTCTGAGTGTGCGGGGGGGTTCTGAGTGTGCGGGGGGGTTCTGAGTGTGCGGGGGGTTCTGAGTGTGCGGGGGGTTCTGAGTGTGCGGGGGGTTCTGAGTGTGCGGGGCATTCTGAGTGTGCGGGGGCATTCTGAGTGTGCGGGGGCATTCTGAGTGTGCGGGGGCATTCTGAGTGTGCGGGGGGTTCTGATTGTGCAGGGGGTTCTGAGTGTGCGGGGGCCTCTGAGTGTGTGAGTGTGCGGGGGGTTCTGAGTGTGCGGGGGTCTCTGAGTGTGTGAGTGTGAAGGGGGTTCTGAGTGTGCGGGGGGTTCTGAGTGTGCGGGGGGGTTCTGAGTGTGCGGGGGGGTTCTGAGTGTGCGGGGGGGTTCTGAGTGTGCGGGGGGGTTCTGAGTGTGCGGGGGGGTTCTGAGTGTGCGGGGGGGTTCTGAGTGTGCGGGGGGGTTCTGAGTGTGCGGGGGGGTTCTGAGTGTGCGGGGGGGTTCTGAGTGTGCGGGGGGGTTCTGAGTGTGCGGGGGGGTTCTGAGTGTGCGGTGGGTTCTGAGTGTGCGGGGGGTTCTGAGTGTGCGGGGGGTTCTGAGTGTGCGGGGGTGGATGGTTCTGAGTGTGCGGGGGTGGATGGTTCTGAGTGTGCGGGGGTGGATGGTTCTGAGTGTGCGGGGGGGTTCTGAGTGTGCGGGGGGGTTCTTAGTGTGCGGGGGGTTCGGAGTGTGCGGGGGTGGCGGGTTCGGAGTGTGCGGGGGGGTTCTGAGTGTGCGGGGGGTTCTGAGTGTGCGGGGGGTTCTGAGTGTGCGGGGGGGTTCTGAGTGTGCGGGGGGGTTCTGAGTGTGCAGGGGGTTCTGAGTGTGCGGGGGGGGGTTCTTAGTGTGCGGGGGGGGTTCTTAGTGTGCGGGGGGGGTTCTTAGTGTGCGGGGGGGTTCTTAGTGTACGGGGGGGTTCTGAGTGTGCGGGGGTTCTGAGTGTGCGGGGGGGTTCTGAGTGTGCGGGGGGGTTCTGAGTGTGCGGGGGGGTTCTGAGTGTGCGGGGGTGGAGGGTTCTGAGTGTGCGGGGGGGTTCTGAGTGTGCGGGGGGGTTCTGAGTGTGCAGGGGGGTTCTGAGTGTGCAGGGGGTTCTGAGTGTGGAGGGGGGTTCTGAGTGTGCGGGGGGGTTCTGAGTGTGCGGGGGGGTTCTGAGTGTGCGGGGGGGTTCTGAGTGTGCGGGGGGTTCTGAGTGTGCGGGGGGTTCTGAGTGTGCGGGGGGTTCTGAGTGTGCGGGGGCATTCTGAGTGTGCGGGGGCATTCTGAGTGTGCGGGGGCATTCTGAGTGTGCGGGGGCATTCTGAGTGTGCGGGGGCATTCTGAGTGTGCGGGGGCATTCTGAGTGTGCGGGGGCATTCTGAGTGTGCGGGGGCATTCTGAGTGTGCGGGGGGTTCTGAGTGTGCAGGGGGTTCTGAGTGTGCGGGGGCCTCTGAGTGTGTGAGTGTGGGGGGGGTTCTGAGTGTGCGGGGGGTTCTTAGTGTGCGGGGGGTTCTTAGTGTGCGGGGGGTTCGGAGTGTGCGGGGGTGGCGGGTTCTGAGTGTGCGGGGGTGTTCTGAGTGTGCGGGGGTGTTCTGAGTGTGCGGGGGGGTTCTTAGTGTGCGGGGGTGTTCTGAGTGTGCGGGGGGTTCTGAGTGAGCGGGGGGGTTCTGAGTGTGCGGGGGGGTTCTGAGTGTGCGGGGGGTTCTGAGTGTGCGGAGGGTTCTGAGTGTGCGGGGGGGTTCTGAGTGTGCGGGGGTGGAGGGTTCTGAGTGTGCGGGGGGGATTCTGAGTGTGCGGGGGGGATTCTGAGTGTGCGGGGGGGGATTCTGAGTGTGCGGGGGGGTTCTGAGTGTGCGGGGGGGTTCTGAGTGTGCGGGGGGGTTCTGAGTGTGCGGGGGGTTCTGAGTGTGCGGGGGTGTTTCTGAGTGTGCGGGGGGGTTCTGAGTGTGCGGGGGGGGTTCTGAGTGTGCGGGGGGGGTTCTGAGTGTGCGGGGGGGGGTTCTGAGTGTGCGGGGGGGTTCTGAGTGTGCGGAGGGTTCTGAGTGTGCGGAGGGTTCTGAGTGTGCGGAGGGTTCTGAGTGTGCGGAGGGTTCTGAGTGTGCGGAGGGTTCTGAGTGTGCGGAGGGTTCTGAGTGTGCGGAGGGTTCTGAGTGTGCGGAGGGTTCTGAGTGTGCGGAGGGTTCTGAGTGTGCGGAGGGTTCTGAGTGTGCGGAGGGTTCTGAGTGTGCGGAGGGTTCTGAGTGTGCGGAGGGTTCTGAGTGTGCGGGGGGTTCTTAGTGTGCGGGGGGTTCTGAGTGTGCGGGGGTGGCGGGTTCTGAGTGTGCGGGGGGGTTCTGAGTGTGCGGGGGGGTTCTTAGTGTGCGGGGGGGTTCTGAGTGTGCGGGGGGGTTCTGAGTGTGCGGGGGGGTTCTGAGTGTGCGGGGGGTTCTGAGTGTGCGGGGGGTTCTGAGTGTGCGGGGGGGTTCTGAGTGTGCGGGGCTGGAGGGTTCTGAGTGTGCGGGGGGGATTCTGAGTGTGCGGGGGGGGCTCTGAGTGTGCAGGAGTGGGTTCTGAGTGTGCAGGAGGGGGCTCTGAGTGTGCGGGGGGGTTCTGAGTGTGCGGGGGGGTTCTGAGTGTGCGGGGGGGGTTCTGAGTGTGCGGGGGGGTTCTGAGTGTGCGGGGGGTTCTGAGTGTGCGGGGGGGTTCTGAGTGTGCGGGGGGGTTCTGAGTGTGCGGGGGGGTTCTGAGTGTGCGGGGGGTTCTGAGTGTGCGGGGGGTTCTGAGTGTGCGGGGGCATTCTGAGTGTGCGGGGGCATTCTGAGTGTGCGGGGGCATTCTGAGTGTGCGGGGGCATTCTGAGTGTGCGGGGGGTTCTGAGTGTGCAGGGGGTTCTGAGTGTGCGGGGGCCTCTGAGTGTGTGAGTGTGCGGGGGGTTCTGAGTGTGCGGGGGTCTCTGAGTGTGTGAGTGTGCAGGAGGTTCTGAGTGTGCGGGGGGTTCTGAGTGTGCGGGGGGTTTCTGAGTGTGCGGGGGGTTCTGAGTGTGCAGGGGGGGGTCTGAGTGTGCGGGGGGGCTCTGAGTGTGCAGGGGGGCTCTGAGTGTGCGGGGGGGGGGGGTTCTGAGTGTGCGGGGGGGTGTTCTGAGTGTGCGGGGGGGTGTTCTGAGTGTGCGGGGGGTGTTCTGAGTGTGCGGGGGGGTGTTCTGAGTGTGCGGGGGGGGTGTTCTGAGTGTGCGGGGGATGTTCTGAGTGTGCGGGGGGGTTCTGAGTGTGCGGGGGTGGAGGGTTCTGAGTGTGCGGGGGTGGAGGGTTCTGAGTGTGCGGGGGGTTCTGAGTGTGCGGGGGGTTCTGAGTGTGCGGGGGGTTCTGAGTGTGCGGGGGGTTCTGAGTGTGCGGGGGGTTCTGAGTGTGCGGGGGGTTCTGAGTGTGCGGGGGGTTCTGAGTGTGCGGGGGGTTCTGAGTGTGCGGGGGGTTCTGAGTGTGCGGGGGGTTCTGAGTGTGCGGGGGGTTCTGAGTGTGCGGGGGGGTTCTGAGTGTGCGGGGGGGTTCTGAGTGTGCGGGGGGGTTCTGAGTGTGCGGGGGGTTCTGAGTGTGCGGGGGTGGATGGTTCTGAGTGTGCGGGGGTGGATGGTTCTGAGTGTGCGGGGGGGTTCTGAGTGTGCGGGGGGGTTCTGAGTGTGCGGGGGGGTTCTGAGTGTGCGGGGGGTTCTGAGTGTGCGGGGGGGTTCTTAGTGTGCGGGGGGGTTCTGAGTGTGCGGGGGGTTCTGAGTGTGCGGGGGTTCTGAGTGTGCGGGGGGTTCTGAGTGTGCGGGGGCATTCTGAGTGTGCGGGGGCATTCTGAGTGTGCGGGGGCATTCTGAGTGTGCGGGGGCATTCTGAGTGTGCGGGGGCATTCTGAGTGTGCGGGGGCATTCTGAGTGTGCGGGGGGTTCTGAGTGTGCAGGGGGTTCTGAGTGTGGAGGGGGGTTCTGAGTGTGCGGGGGTTCTGAGTGTGGGGGAGGTTCTTAGTGTGCGGGGGGTTCTCAGTGTGCGGGGGGTTCTGAGTGTGCGGGGGTGGCGGGTTCTGAGTGTGCGGGGGGGTTCTGAGTGTGCGGGGGGGTTCTGAGTGTGCGGGGGGGTTCTGAGTGTGCGGGGGGGTTCTGAGTGTGCGGGGGGGTTCTGAGTGTGCGGGGGGGTTCTGAGTGTGCGGGGGGGTTCTGAGTGTGCGGGGGGGTTCTGAGTGTGCGGGGGGTTCTGAGTGTGCGGGGGGTTCTGAGTGTGCGGGGGGTTCTGAGTGTGCGGGGGGTTCTGAGTGTGCGGGGGCTCTGAGTGTGTGGTGGGTTCTGAGTGTGTGGGGGGTTCTGAGTGTGCGGGGGTTCTGAGTGTGCGGAGGGGTTCTGAGTGTGCGGGGGGTTCGAGTGTGCGGGGGTTCTGAGTGTGCGGGGGGTTCTGAGTGTGCGGGGGTTCTGAGTGTGCGGGGGGTTCTGAGTGTGCGGGGGGTTCTGAGTGTGCGGGGGGTTCTAAGTGTGCGGGGGCATTCTGAGTGTGCGGGGGCATTCTGAGTGTGCGGGGGCATTCTGAGTGTGCGGGGGCATTCTGAGTGTGCGGGGGGTTCTGAGTGTGCAGGGGGTTCTGAGTGTGCGGGGGCGTCTGAGTGTGTGAGTGTGCGGGGGGTTCTGAGTGTGCGGGGGTCTCTGAGTGTGTGAGTGTGCAGGGGGTTCTGAGTGTGCGGGGGGTTCTGAGTGTGCGGGGGGGTTCTGAGTGTGCGGGGGGGTTCTGAGTGTGCGGGGGGGTTCTGAGTGTGCGGGGGGGTTCTGAGTGTGCGTGGGGGTTCTGAGTGTGCGGGGGGGTTCTGAGTGTGCGGGGGGTTCTGAGTGTGCGGGGGGGATTCTGAGTGTGCGGGGGGTTCTGAGTGTGCGGTGGGGTTCTGAGTGTGCGGAGGGTTCTGAGTGTGCGGAGGGTTCTGAGTGTGCGGAGGGTTGTGAGTGTGCGGGGGGGGTTCTGAGTGTGCGGGGGTCTCTGAGTGTGTGAGTGTGCAGGGGGTTCTGAGTGTGCAGGGGGTTCTGAGTGTGCAGGGGGTTCTGAGTGTGCAGGGGGTTCTGAGTGTGCAGGGGGTTCTGAGTGTGCAGGGGGTTCTGAGTGTGCAGGGGGTTCTGAGTGTGCGGGGGGTTCTGAGTGTGCGGGGGGTTCTGAGTGTGCGGGGGGTTCTGAGTGTGCGGGGGGGTTCTGAGTGTGCGGGGGGGTCCTGAGTGTGCGGGGGGTTCTCAGTGTGCGGGGGGGTTCTGAGTGTGCGGGGGTGGAGGGTGCTGAGTGTGCGGGGGGGGTTCTGAGTGTGCGGGGGGGGGTTCTGAGTGTGCGGGGGGGTTCTGAGTGTGCGGGGGGGTTCTGAGTGTGCGGGGGGGTTCTGAGTGTGCGGAGGGTTCTGAGTGTGCGGGGGGGTTCTGAGTGTGCGGGGGGGTTCTGAGTGTGCGGGGGGGTTCTGAGTGTGCGGGGGGTTCTGAGTGTGCGGGGGGGTTCTGAGTGTGCGGGGGGTTCTGAGTGTGCGGGGGTTCTGAGTGTGCGGGGGGTTCTGAGTGTGCGGGGGGTTCTGAGTGTGCGGGGGGTTCTGAGTGTGCGGGGGGGGTTCTGAGTGTGCGGGGGGTTCTGAGTGTGCGGGGGTTCTGAGTGTGCGGGGGTTCTGAGTGTGCGGGGGGTTCTGAGTGTGCAGGGGGTTCTGAGTGTGCGGGGGCGTCTGAGTGTGTGAGTGTGCGGGGGGTTCTGAGTGTGCGGGGGTCTCTGAGTGTGTGAGTGTGCAGGGGGTTCTGAGTGTGCGGGGGGTTCTGAGTGTGCGGGGGGGTTCTGAGTGTGCGGGGGGGTTCTGAGTGTGCGTGGGGGTTCTGAGTGTGCGTGGGGGTTCTGAGTGTGCGTGGGGGTTCTGAGTGTGCGGGGGGTTCTGAGTGAGCGGGGGGGATTCTGAGTGTGCGGGGGGTTCTGAGTGTGCGGTGGGGTTCTGAGTGTGCGGAGGGTTCTGAGTGTGCGGAGGGTTCTGAGTGTGCGGAGGGTTCTGAGTGTGCGGGGGGGGGTTCTGAGTGTGCGGGGGTCTCTGAGTGTGTGAGTGTGCAGGGGGTTCTGAGTGTGCAGGGGGTTCTGAGTGTGCAGGGGGTTCTGAGTGTGCAGGGGGTTCTGAGTGTGCAGGGGGTTCTGAGTGTGCGGGGGGTTCTGAGTGTGCGGGGGGTTCAGAGTGTGCGGGGGGTTCAGAGTGTGCGGGGGGTTCAGAGTGTGCGGGGGGGTTCTGAGTGTGCGGGGGGGTTCTGAGTGTGCGGGGGGGTTCTGAGTGTGCGGGGGGGTTCTGAGTGTGCGGGGGGGTTCTGAGTGTGCGGGGGGTTCTGAGTGTGCGGGGGTTCTGAGTGTGCGGGGGGTTCTGAGTGTGCGGGGGTTCTGAGTGTGCGGGGGGTTCTGAGTGTGCAGGGGGTTCTGAGTGTGCGGGGGGGGTTCTGAGTGTGCGGGGGGTTCTGAGTGTGCGGGGGGTTCTGAGTGTGCAGGGGGTTCTGAGTGTGCGGGGGGTTCTGAGTGTGTGAGTGTTGGGGGGGCTCTGAGTGTGCGGGGGGTTCTGAATGTGCGGGGGGTTCTGAGTGTGCGGGGGGTTCTGAGTGTGCGTGGGGTTCTGAGTGTGCGTGGGGTTCTGAGTGTGCGTGGGGTTCTGAGTGTGCGGGGGGTTCTGAGTGTGCGGGGGGTTCTGAGTGTGCGGGGGTTCTGAGTGTGCGGGGGGTTCTGAGTGTGCGGGGGGTTCTGAGTGTGCGGGGGGGGTTCTGAGTGTGCGGGGGGTTCTGAGTGTGCGGGGGGTTCTGAGTGTGCGGGGGGTTCTGAGTGTGCGGGGGGTTCTGAGTGTGCGGGGGCATTCTGAGTGTGCGGGGGCATTCTGAGTGTGCGGGGGCATTCTGAGTGTGCGGGGGCATTCTGAGTATGCGGGGGCATTCTGAGTGTGCGGGGGGTTCTGAGTGTGCAGGGGGTTCTGAGTGTGCGGGGGCGTCTGAGTGTGTGAGTGTGCAGGGGGTTCTGAGTGTGCGGAGGGTTCTGAGTGTGCGGAGGGTTCTGAGTGTGCGGAGGGTTCTGAGTGTGCGGAGGGTTCTGAGTGTGCGGAGGGTTCTGAGTGTGCGGAGGGTTCTGAGTGTGCGGAGGGTTCTGAGTGTGCGGAGGGTTCTGAGTGTGCGGAGGGTTCTGAGTGTGCGGAGGGTTCTGAGTGTGCGGAGGGTTCTGAGTGTGCGGAGGGTTCTGAGTGTGCGGAGGGTTCTGAGTGTGCGGAGGGTTCTGAGTGTGCGAGTGTTGGGGGGCTCTGAGTGTGCGGGGGGCTCTGAGTGTGCGGGGGGCTCTGAGTGTGCGGGGGGTTCTGAGTGTGCGGGGGGTTCTGAGTGTGCGGGGGGTTCTGAGTGTGCGAGTGTTGGGGGGGCTCTGAGTGTGCGGGGGGTTCTGAGTGTGCGGAGGGTTCTGAGTGTGCGGGGGGTTCTGAGTGTGCGGGGGGGGTTCTGAGTGTGCGGGGGGGTTCTGAGTGTGCGGGGGGTGTTCTGAGTGTGCGGGGGGGGTGTTCTGAGTGTGCGGGGGGGTGTTCTGAGTGTGCGGGGGGGTGTTCTGAGTGTGCGGGGGTGTGTTCTGAGTGTGCGGGGGGGTGTTCTGAGTGTGCGGAGGGGTGTTCTGAGTGTGCGGGGGGGTGTTCTGAGTGTGCGGGGGGTTCTGAGTGTGCGGGGGGGTTCTGAGTGTGCGGGGGGGGTTCTGAGTGTGAGGGGGGGTTCTGAGTGTGCGGGGGTGGAGGGTTCTGAGTGTGCGGAGGGGTTCTGAGTGTGCGGGGGGGTTCTGAGTGTGCGGGGGGGTTCTGTGTGTGCGGGGGGTTCTTAGTGGGGGTGGCGGTTCTGAGTGTGCGGGGGGGTTCTGAGTGTGCGGGGGTGTTCTGAGTGTGCGGGGGGGTTCTGAGTGTGCGGGGGGGTTCTGAGTGTGCGGGGGGGGTTCTGAGTGTGCGGGGGGGTTCTTAGTGTGCGGGGGGGTTCTGAGTGTGCGGGGGGTTCTGAGTGTGCGGGGGTGGAGGGTTCTGAGTGTGCGGGGGGGTTCTGAGTGTGCGGGGGGTTCTGAGTGTGCGGGGGGGTTCTGAGTGCGCGGGGGGGGTTCTGAGTGCGCGGGGGGGGGGGTTCTGAGTGTGCGGGGGGGGTTCTGAGTGTGCGGGGGGGTTCTGAGTGTGCGGGGGGGTTCTGAGTGTGCGGGGGGTTCTGAGTGTGCGGGGGGTTCTGAGTGTGCGGGGGTGGAGGGTTCTGAGTGTGCGGGGGGGTTCTGAGTGTGCGGGGGGGTTCTGAGTGTGCGGGGGGTTCTGAGTGGGGGTGGCGGTTCTGAGTGTGCGGGGGGGATTCTGAGTGTGCGGGGGGGGTTCTGAGTGTGCGGGGGGGGTTCTGAGTGTGCGGGGGGGGTTCTGAGTGTGCGGGGGGGGGTTCTGAGTGTGCGGGGGGGTTCTGAGTGTGCGGGGGGTTTCTGAGTGTGCGGGGGGGTTCTGAGTGTGCGGGGGTGGAGGGTTCTGAGTGTACGGGGGGGTTCTGAGTGTGCGGGGGGGTTCTGAGTGTGCGGGGGGTTCTTAGTGGGGGTGGCGGTTCTGAGTGTGCGGGGGGGGTTCTGAGTGTGCGGGGGGGGGTTCTGAGTGTGCGGGGGGGTTCTGAGTGTGCGGGGGGGTTCTGAGTGTGCGGGGGGGTTCTGAGTGTGCGGGGGTGGAGGGTTCTGAGTGTACGGGGGGGTTCTGAGTGTGCGGGGGGGTTCTGAGTGTGCGGGGGGTTCTTAGTGGGGGTGGCGGTTCTGAGTGTGCGGGGGGGATTCTGAGTGTGCGGGGGGGATTCTGAGTGTGCGGAGGGTTCTGAGTGTGCGGAGGGTTCTGAGTGTGCGGAGGGTTCTGAGTGTGCGGAGGGTTCTGAGTGTGCGGGGGGTTCTGAGTGTGCGGGGGGTTCTGAGTGTGCGGGGGGTTCTGAGTGTGCGGGGGGTTCTGAGTGTGCGGGGGGTTCCTGAGTGTGCGGGGGGTTCCTGAGTGTGCGGGGGGTTCCTGAGTGTGCGGGGGGTTCCTGAGTGTGCGGGGGGTTCCTGAGTGTGCGGGGGGTTCCTGAGTGTGCGGGGGGTTCCTGAGTGTGCGGGGGGTTCCTGAGTGTGCGGGGGGTTCCTGAGTGTGCGGGGGGTTCCTGAGTGTGCGGGGGGGCTCCTGAGTGTGCGGGGGGCTCCTGAGTGTGCGGGGGGCTCCTGAGTGTGCGGGGGGCGCCTGAGTGTGCGGGGGGGCGCCTGAGTGTGCGGGGGGCGCCTGAGTGTGCGGGGGGCGCCTGAGTGTGCGGGGGGGCGCCTGAGTGTGCGGGGGGCGCCTGAGTGTGCGGGGGGCGCCTGAGTGTGCGGGGGGCGCCTGAGTGGGCGGGGGGCGCCTGAGTGGGCGGGGGGCGCCTGAGTGGGCGGGGGGCGCCTGAGTGGGCGGGGGGCGCCTGAGTGGGCGGGGGGCGCCTGAGTGGGCGGGGGGCTTCTGAGTGTGCAGACAGGAAAGGAGGGGGGCGGGGGGCGCCTGAGTGGGCGGGGGGCGCCTGAGTGGGCGGGGGGCTTCTGAGTGTGCAGACAGGAAAGGAGGGGCCTAGAGAGTGACTGAGATGCAGAGGAGGAGAGAGACGGGGAGAATGGACATTAAAGGCTGAAGTGACCACGCGTGGTCAGAGTGTCAGCTCCGAGAGGGCGCCCCGCGGTCGGACGGTCAGCTCCGAGAGGGCGCCGCGCGGTCGGACGGTCAGCTCCGAGAGGGCGCCGCCCGGTCGGAAGGTCAGCTCCGAGAGGGCGCCCTGTGGTCGGAGGGTCAGCTCCGAGAGGGCGCCGCCGCGGTCGGACGGTCAGCTCCGAGAGGGCGCCGCCGCGGTCGGGACGGTCAGCTCCGAGGAGGGCGCCGCGCGTGTCGGACGGTCAGCCCCAAGAGGGCACCGCGTGGTCGGAGGCTCGGGGGCTGAGGAGGCACTGTGTGGTAGGAGGGTCAGCTCCGAGAGGGCACCGTGAGGTCGGAGGGCCAGCCCAGAGTGGGGCGCCCGCGCGGTCGAAGGGTCGGCGCTGAGGGGGCACTGTGTGGTAGGAGGGTCAGCTCCGAGAGGGCACCGCGTGGTCGGAGGCTCGGGGCTGAGGGGGCACTGTGTGGTAGGAGGGTCAGCTCCGAGAGGGCACCGTGAGGTCGGAGGCCAGCTCCGAGAGGGCACCGCGCGGGTCGGACGGTCAGCTCCGAGAGGGCGCCCTGTGGTCGGACGGTCAGCTCCGAGAGGGCGCCGCGCGGCGGTCGGACGGTCAGCCCCAAGAGGGCACCGCGCGGTCGGAGGCTCGGGGCTGAGGGGGCACTGTTGTGGGTAGGAGGGTCAGCTCCGAGAGGGCACCGTGAGGTCGGAGGGCCAGCTCCGAGAGGGCACCGCGCGGTCGGACGGTCAGCTCCGAGAGGGCGCCCTGTGGTCGGACGGTCAGCTCCGAGAGGGCGCCGCGCGGTCGGACGGTCAGCCCCAAGAGGGCACCGCAGTGGTCGGAGGCTCGGGGCTGAGGGGGCACTGTGTGGTAGGAGGGTCAGCTCCGAGAGGGCACCGTGAGGTCGGAGGGCCAGCCCAGAGAGGGCGCCGCGCGGTCGGAGGATCGGCGCTGAGGGGGTGTTCTGTAACGGAAAATACAATCTCAGATATTCAGAAACTGCCGGCCGTCACTTTTGTGTGCAGGCCTCCTCAATCCCGATGTGTGGTGGGATCTTGCTGTGCGAGAGCGGGCTGCCACCTTTCTTAACACCGCAGCCGCCACCGCATATCGAGCCTCTCTTTCCTCAGGTGCTCTGTCACAATTGCAGCTCCCTCTCTTTTCCGGAATGTTCTCCTTCCTTGACCGGCCGGTTTTTTCCAGTTGACAAACAAAATCGTTAGTCAAATTCGCAAGCGCCTGTGTTCAGGCTTAACCCTTAATGTTCAGGATTGGAAAGGTGACAACAGAGCAGAGAGAAAGCAAGCCCTGTGGTGATTTACATCACTAAGTACACAAAGGGTTAATGTACATACACTACACCTAGCTAGACACTAGAGGAACACCAGCGACATGACACACAGACAGTCAACTAATAGGTCAGTAAGATAGGACACGACCAATGGGCAGTCACTACACACCCAGAGGTGACACTACCACAAGGGGGCAACCCATATAAAAGGACACAGCACACATGCTCAGTCCCTTTCCAGTGGAGACACTCAGCGAGTACAGGCACAGGGTTGATTGAACATCACTCCCACCACGTGGATTGTAGCAGACTGGTTCATCAGTCTGAGTAGCTATATCAGGATTAACAGTAGAGTCGAATCCAAGTAGGAGAAATGTTAATAGTTTAATAAACGTGTTAAAGCTATCTCCGAGTCTGACGCTTCCTTTGTCAGAGTGCACATCAAGGAAGCAGCTTATGCTACGTCAAGAGCATAACAAAACATGGTTCCAGGAGTGAACTGTTAAATCCGTATAGTTGCAACTCAGCGAACAGTGACAACCAGCAACAGCAGCCAGGCAAGATGATGTTCGGGATTCCGATTCCACAGCAAGTTCCAGTGCCAAGGCAATCTCAGTGAAAACTGGCGTTGGTTCAGGCAGAGATTCGAGATCTACCTGGTAGCGTCCGACTTAGATGGCGTGGCGGATGCAGAAAAAAATAAAGTTTCTACTTACCATCGCGGGTCCAGAAGCAGCTGAAATCTTCCAGACCTTCAAATACTCAAAGGGGCAAAACAAGAGCGATTTCCAGGCAGTCCTGGACAAATTCCAAGAATTCTGCGAGGAACATACAAGAAGAAAAGGTAAAAGAGACGCCAAAACTCACCGCGAGGTAAGCTTGCAGCAACGAACGGCAGTTTTGAATTGCAGCCAGCTTGGACAAAGTGCTGCACATGTGCAGTTGCGCGAAGAGATCACAGAACGGGCAGGTCCATTTGTGCATGTGTGAGAAGCCACGCATGCGCAATTGCGAAAAGGGCCCGAAGTAAAGGAACAGCGATCTGCGCATGCGCAATCGCTTTCTACAACCTACGTCACACGCGTCATGATGTCAAAGGCCCCAGACCACGCCCACGTAAAGGGTGGTCCTCCCTTCCCGTGCCCTCCCTCCATCCCTTCCCGTGCTCTCCCTCCCTTCCCGTGCCCTCCCTCCCTCCCGTGTGCCCTCCCTCCCTCCCGTGTACCCTCCCTCCCTCCCGTGTACCCTCCCTCCCGTCTGCCCTCCCCTGTCCGTGCCCTCCCGTATGCTCTCCCATCCTCCCGTGTGCCCTCTCTTCCCCCCGTGTGCCCTCCCTCCCCCCGTGTGCCCTCTCTCCCCCCCCGTGTGCCCTCCCTCCCTCTCTTGTGCCCTCTCTCCCCCCGTGTGCCCTCTCTCCCCCCATGTGCCCTCTCTCCCCCCCGTGTGCCCCCTGGCCCCATGTGCCCTCCCCTCCCCCCCCCCCCTGTGCCCTCCCCTCCCCCGGGAGCCCTCCCCCCCGTGTGCCTTCCCTCCTGTGTGCCCTCTGTCCCCCCCCCATGTGCCCTCCCTCCCTCCCGTGTACCCTCTCTCCCCCCCCCGTGTGCCCTCCCTCCCTCCCGTCTGCCCTCCCCTGTCCGTGCCCTCCCGTATGCTCTCCCATCCTCCCGTGTGCCCTCCCTCCCACCCCCGTGCCCTCCCTCCCTCCTGTGTGCCCTCCCTCCCTCCCGTGTGCCCTCCCTCCCGTGTGCCCTCCCTCCTTGCTGAGTGCCCTCCCTCCCATGCGCCCTCCCTCCCCCCCGTGTGCCTTCCCTCCTGTGTGCCTTCTGTTACCCTCCCTCCCTCCTGTGTGCCCTCCCTCCCTCCCGTGTGCCCTCTCTCCCTCCCGTCGGTCCTCCTTCCCCCCGTGTGCCCTCCCTCCCTCCCGTGTGCCCTCTCTCCCGTGTGCCCTCCCTCCCTCCCATGTCCCCTCTCTCCCACCCGTGTGCCCTCTCTCCCACCCGTGTGCCCTCTCTCCCACCTGTGTGCCCTCCCTCCCTCCCGTGTGCCCTCTCTCCCCCCGTGTGCCCTCCCTCCCCCCGTGTGCCCTCCCTCCCTCTCTTGTGCCCTCTCTCCCCCCGTGTGCCCTCTCTCCCCCATGTGCCCTCTCTCCCCCCGTGTGCCCCCTGGCCCCATGTGCCCTCCCCCTCCCCCCCCCCTGTGCCCTCCCCTCCCCCGGGAGCCCTCCCCCCGTGTGCCTTCCCTCCTGTGTGCCCTCTGTCCCCCCCCCATGTGCCCTCCCTCCCTCCCGTGTACCCTGTCTCCCCCCCCGTGTGCCCTCCCTCCCTCCCGTGTGCCCGCCCTCCCTCCCGTGTGCCCTCCCTCCCGTGTGTCCTCCTTCCCCCCTGTGTGCCCTCCCTCCCTCCCGTGTGCCCTCTCTCCCGTGTGCCCTCCCTCCCTCCCATGTCCCCTCCCTCCCCCCGTGTGCCCTCTCTCCCACCCGTGTGCCCTCTCTCCCACCTCTGTGCCCTCCCTCCCTCCCGTGTGCCCTCTCTCCCCCCGTGTGCCCTCCCTCCCTCCCATGTGCCCTCTCTCCCCCCGTGTGCCCTCCCTCCCTCTCTTGTGCCCTCTCTCCCCCTGTGCCCTCTCTCCCCCCCCCGTGTGGCCCCGTGTGCCCTCACCTCCCCCCCCCCCCGTGTGCCCTCCCCTCCCCCGGGAGCCCTCCCTCCCCGTGTGCCCTCCCTCCCCCGAGTGCCCTCTCTTCCCCCCCCTGGCCCCGTGTGCCCTCACATCCCCCCCCCCATGTGCCCTCCCCTCCCCCGGGAGCCCTCCCTCCCCGTGTGCCCTCCCTCCCCCGAGTGCCCTCCCCTCCCCCGAGTGCCCTCCCTCCCCCGAGTGCCCTCCCTCCCCCGAGTGCCCTCTAACCCCCATGTGCCCTCTCTCCCTCCCGTGTGCCCTCCCTCCCTGCCCTTTGCGCCTCCCTTCCCCCTGTGTGCCCTCTTCTCCCCCCCCCCCCCGTGTGCCCTCCCGCGTGCCCTCCCTCCCTCCCCGTGTGCCCTCCCTCCCCGTGTGTCCTCCCTCCCCCCGTGTGCCCTCCCTCCCCCGTGTGCCCTCCCTCCCCCCGTGTGCCCTCCCTCCCCCCGTGTGCCCTCCCTCCCCCCGTGTGCCCTCCCTCCCCCCGTGTGCCCTCCCTCCCCCCGTGTGCCCTCCCTCCCCCCGTGTGCCCTCCCTCCCCCCGTGTGCCCTCCCTCCCCCCGTGTGGCCTCCCTCCCCCCCGTGTGGCCTCCCTCCCCCCCGTGTGGCCTCCCTCCCCCGTGTGGCCTCCCTCCCCCCGTGTGCCCTCCCTCCCCCCGTGTGCCCTCCCTCCCTGCCCTTTGCGCCTCCCTTCCCCCTGTGTGCCCTCTTCTCCCCCCCCGTGTGCCCTCCCGCGTGCCCTCCCTCCCTCCCCGTGTGCCCTCCCTCCCCGTGTGCCCTCCCTCACCCCGTGTGCCCTCTCTCCAACCCTGTGTGCCCTCCCTCCCTCCCGTGTGCCCTCTCTCCCCCCCGTGTGCCCTCTCTCCCCCCGTGTGCCCTCTCTCCCCCCGTGTGCCCTCTCTCCCCCCGTGTGCCCTCTCTCCCCCCCCCGTGTGCCATCTATCCCCCCCGTGTGCCATCTCTCCCCCCGTGTGCCATCTCTCCCCCCCGTGTGCCATCTCTCCCCCCCGTGTGCCATCTCTTCCCCCCGTGTGCCATCTCTCCCCCCGTGTGCCATCTCTCCCCCCCGTGTGCCATCTCTCCCCCCGTGTGCCCTCTCTCCCACCCGTGTGCCCTCTCTCCCACCCGTGTGCCCTCTCTCCCACCTGTGTGCCCTCCCTCCCTCCCGTGTGCCCTCTCTCCCCCCGTGTGCCCTCCCTCCCCCCGTGTGCCCTCTCTCCCCCCCCCCCGTGTGCCCTCCCTCCCTCTCTTGTGCCCTCTCTCCCCCCGTGTGCCCTCTCTCCCCCATGTGCCCTCTCTCCCCCCGTGTGCCCCCTGGCCCCATGTGCCCTCCCCTCCCCCCCCCCCTGTGCCCTCCCCTCCCCCGGGAGCCCTCCCCCCGTGTGCCTTCCCTCCTGTGTGCCCTCTGTCCCCCCCCATGTGCCCTCCCTCCCTCCCGTGTACCCTCTCTCTCCCCCCCCGTGTGCCCTCCCTCCCTCCCGTGTGCCCGCCCTCCCTCCCGTGTGCCCTCCCTCCCGTGTGTCCTCCTTCCCCCCTGTGTGCCCTCCCTCCCTCCCGTGTGCCCTCTCTCCCGTGTGCCCTCCCTCCCTCCCATGTCCCCTCCCTCCCCCCGTGTGCCCTCTCTCCCACCCGTGTGCCCTCTCTCCCACCTCTGTGCCCTCCCTCCCTCCCGTGTGCCCTCTCTCCCCCCCGTGTGCCCTCCCTCCCTCCCATGTGCCCTCTCTCCCCCCGTGTGCCCTCCCTCCCTCTCTTGTGCCCTCTCTCCCCCTGTGCCCTCTCTCCCCCCCCGTGTGGCCCCGTGTGCCCTCACCTCCCTCCCCCCCCCCCCGTGTGCCCTCCCCTCCCCCGGGAGCCCTCCCTCCCCGTGTGCCCTCCCTCCCCCGAGTGCCCCTCTCTCTCCCCCCCCTGGCCCCGTGTGCCCTCACCTCCCCCCCCCCCCGTGTGCCCTCCCCTCCCCCGGGAGCCCTCCCTCCCCGTGTGCCCTCCCTCCCCCGAGTGCCCTCCCTCCCCCGAGTGCCCTCCCTCCCCCGAGTGCCCTCCCTCCCCCGAGTGCCCTCTAACCCCCATGTGCCCTCTCTCCCTCCCGTGTGCCCTCCCTCCCTGCCCTTTGCGCCTCCCTTCCCCCTGTGTGCCCTCTTCTCCCCCCCCCGTGTGCCCTCCCGCGTGCCCTCCCTCCCTCCCCGTGTGCCCTCCCTCCCCGTGTGTCCTCCCTCCCCCCGTGTGCCCTCCCTCCCCCCGTGTGCCCTCCCTCCCCCCGTGTGCCCTCCCTCCCCCCGTGTGCCCTCCCTCCCCCCGTGTGCCCTCCCTCCCCCCGTGTGCCCTCCCTCCCCCCGTGTGCCCTCCCTCCCCCCGTGTGCCCTCCCTCCCCCCGTGTGCCCTCCCTCCCCCGTGTGCCCTCCCTCCCCCCGTGTGCCCTCCCTCCCCCCGTGTGCCCTCCCTCCCCCCGTGTGCCCTCCCTCCCCCCGTGTGGCCTCTCTCCCCCCGTGTGGCCTCCCTCCCCCCGTGTGGCCTCCCTCCCCCCGTGTGCCCTCCCTCCCCCGTGTGCCCTCCCTCCCTGCCCTTTGCGCCTCCCTTCCCCCTGTGTGCCCTCTTCTCCCCCCCCGTGTGCCCTCCCTCCCTCCCCGAGTGCCCTCCCTCCCCATGTGCCCTCCCTCACCCCGTGTGCCCTCTCTCCAACCCTGTGTGCCCTCCCTCCCTCCCGTGTGCCCTCTCTCCCCCCCGTGTGCCCTCTCTTCCCCCCGTGTGCCCTCTCTCCCCCCGTGTGCCCTCTCTCCCCCCGTGTGCCCTCTCTCCCCCCCGTGTGCCATCTATCCCCCCCGTGTGCCATCTATCCCCCCCGTGTGCCATCTATCCCCCCCGTGTGCCATCTCTCCCCCCCGTGTGCCATCTCTCCCCCCGTGTGCCATCTCTCCCCCCCGTGTGCCATCTCTCCCCCCCGTGTGCCATCTCTCCCCCCCGTGTGCCATCTCTCCCCCCCGTGTGCCATCTCTCCCCCCCCCGTGTGCCATCTCTCCCCCCCGTGTGCCATCTCTCCCCCCCGTGTGCCCTCTCTCCCCCCCGTGTGCCCTCTCTCCCCCCCGTGTGCCCTCTCTCCCCCCCGTGTGCCCTCTCTCCCCCCCGTGTGCCCTCTCTCCCCCCCGTGTGCCCTCTCTCCCCCCCGTGTGCCCTCTCTCCCCCCCGTGTGCCCTCCCTCCCCCCGTGTGCCCTCCCTCCCCCCGTGTGCCCTCCCTCCCCCCGTGTGCCCTCCTCCCCCGTGTGCCCTCCCTCCCCCCGTGTGCCCTCCCTCCCCCCGTGTGCCCTCCCTCCCCCCGTGTGCCCTCCCTCCCCCCGTGTGCCCTCCCTCCCTCCCCCCGTGTGCCCTCCCTCCCCCCGTGTGCCCTCCCTCCCCCCGTGTGCCCTCCCTCCCCCCGTGTGCCCTCCCTCCCCCCGTGTGCCCTCCCTCCCCCCGTGTGCCCTCCCTCCCCCCGTGTGCCCTCCCTCCCCCCGTGTGCCCTCCCTCCCCCCGTGTGCCCTCCCTCCGCCCGTGTGCCCTCCCTCCCCCCGTGTGCCCTCCCTCCCCCCCCGTGTGCCCTCCCTCCCCCCCGTGTGGCCTCCCTCCCCCGTGTGGCCTCCCTCCCCCCCGTGTGGCCTCCCTCCCCCCCGTGTGGCCTCCCTCCCCCCGTG
The DNA here is from genome assembly GCF_047496885.1 of Scyliorhinus torazame. Taxonomy (NCBI): domain Eukaryota; kingdom Metazoa; phylum Chordata; class Chondrichthyes; order Carcharhiniformes; family Scyliorhinidae; genus Scyliorhinus; species Scyliorhinus torazame. The sequence continues at coordinate 27,064,179 of NC_092728.1, read as the reverse complement.
TGGCCTCCCTCCCCCGTGTGCCCTCCCTCCCCCCCCGTGTCCCTCCCTCCCCCCGTGTGCCCTCCCTCCCTGCCCTTTGCGCCTCCCTTCCCCCTGTGTGCCCTCTTCTCCCCCCCGTGTGCCCTCCCGCGTGCCCTCCCTCCCTCCCCGTGTGCCCTCCCTCCCCGTGTGCCCTCCCTCCCTCCCGTGTGCCCTCCCTCCCTCCTGTGTGCCCTCCCTCCCCCCGTGTGCGCTCCCTCCCCCGTGTGCGCTCCCTCCCCCGTGTGCCCTCTCTCCCCCCCCGTGTGCCCTCTCTCCCCCCCGTGTGCCCTCTCTCCCCCGTGTGCCCTCTCTCCCCCATGTGCCCTCTCTCCCCCCGTGTGCCATCTCTCCCCCCCGTGTGCCATCTCTCCCCCCCGTGTGCCATCTCTCCCCCCCGTGTGCCATCTCTCCCCCCCGTGTGCCATCTCTCCCCCCCGTGTGCCATCTCTCCCCCCCGTGTGCCAACTCTCCCCCCCGTGTGCCACCTCTCCCCCCCGTGTGCCACCTCTCCCCCCCGTGTGCCACCTCTCCCCCCCGTGTGCCACCTCTCCCCCCCGTGTGCCACCTCTCCTCCCCGTGTGCCCACCCTCCCCGTGTGCCCACCCTCCCCATGTGCCCACCCTCCCCATGTGCCCACCCTCCCCGTGTGCCCACCCTCCCCGTGTGCCCACCTTCCCCGTGTGCCCACCCTCCCCGTGTGCCCTCCCTCCCCGTGTGCCCACCCTCCCCGTGTGCACTCCCTCCCCGTGTGCCCTCCCTCCCCCTGTGCTCTCCCTTCCCCCGTGTGCCCTCTCTCGCCCCTTTGTGCCCTCCCTCCCCGTGTGCCCTCTCTGCCCCCCGTGTGCCCACCCTCCCCTGTCTGCCCTCCCTCCCCTCGTGTGCCCTCTCACCCCCCCGTGTGCCCTCTCTTCCCCCCGTGTGCCCTCTCTTCCCCCCGTGTGCCCTCTCTTCCCCCCGTGTGCCCTCTCTTCCCCCGTGTGCCCTCTCTTCCCCCCGTGTGCCCTCTCTTCCCCCCGTGTGCCCTCTCTTCCCCCCGTGTGCCCTCTCTTCCCCCCGTGTGCCCTCTCTTCCCCCCGTGTGCCCTCTCTTCCCCCCGTGTGCCCTCTCTTCCCCCCGTGTGCCCTCTCTTCCCCCCGTGTGCCCTCTCTTCCCCCCGTGTGCCCTCTCTTCCCCCCGTGTGCCCTCTCTCCCCCCCGTGTGCACTCTCTCCCCCCCGTGTGCCCTCTCTCCCCCCCGTGTGCCCTCTCTCCCCCCCGTGTGCCCTCCCTCCCGTGTGTCCTCCTTCCCCCCTGTGTGCCCTCCCTCCCTCCCGTGTGCCCTCTCTCCCGTGTGCCCTCCCTCCCATGTCCCCTCCCTCCCCCCGTGTGCCCTCTCTCCCACCCGTGTGCCCTCTCTCCCACCTCTGTGCCCTCCCTCCCTCCCGTGTGCCCTCTCTCCCCCCGTGTGCCCTCCCTCCCTCCCATGTGCCCTCTCTCCCCCCCGTGTGCCCTCCCTCCCTCTCTTGTGCCCTCTCTCCCCCGTGTGCCCTCTCTCCCCCTGTGCCCTCTCTCTCCCCCTGTGTGGCCCCGTGTGCCCTCACCTCCCCCCCCCGTGTGCCCTCCCCTCCCCCGGAAGCCCTCCCTCCCCGTGTGCCCTCCCTCCCCCGAGTGCCCTCTCTCCCCCCCCCTGGCCCCGTGTGCCCTCACCTCCCCCCCCCCCCCGTGTGCCCTCCCCTCCCCCGGGAGCCCTCACTCCCCGTGTGCCCTCCCTCCCCCGAGTGCCCTCCCTCCCCCGAGTGCCCTCCCTCCCCGAGTGCCCTCCCTCCCCGAGTGCCCTCCCTCCCCCGAGTGCCCTCCCTCCCCCGAGTGCCCTCCCTCCCCCGAGTGCCCTCCCTCCCCCGAGTGCCCTCCCTCCCCCGAGTGCCCTCCCTCCCCCGAGTGCCCTCCCTCCCCCGAGTGCCCTCCCTCCCCCGAGTGCCCTCTAACCCCCAAGTGCCCTCTCTCCCTCCCGTGTGCCCTCCCTCCCTGCCCTTTGCGCCTCCCTTCCCCCTGTGTGCCCTCTTCTCCCCCCCGTGTGCCCTCCCGCGTGCCCTCCCTCCCTCCCCGTGTGCCCTCCCTCCCCGTGTGTCTCCTCCCTCCCCCCCGTGTACCCTCTCTCCAACCCTGTGTGCCCTCCCTCCCTCCCGTGTGCCCTCCCTCCCTCCCGTGTGCCCTCCCTCCCCCGTGTGCGCTCCCTCCCCCGTGTGCCCTCCCTCCCCCGTGTGCCCTCTCTCCCCCCGTGTGCCCTCTCTCCCCCCCGTGTGCCCTCTCTCCCCCCCGTGTGCCCTCTCTCCCCCCCGTGTGCCCTCTCTCCCCCCCGTGTGCCCTCTCTCCCCCCCGTGTGCCCTCTCTCCCCCCCGTGTGCCCTCTCTCCCCCCGTGTGCCATCTCTCCCCCCCGTGTGCCATCTCTCCCCCCCGTGTGCCATCTCTCCCCCCGTGTGCCATCTCTCCCCCCGTGTGCCATCTCTCCCCCCGTGTGCCATCTCTCCCCCCGTGTGCCATCTCTCCCCCCGTGTGCCATCTCTCCCCCCGTGTGCCATCTCTCCCCCCCGTGTGCCATCTCTCCCCCCCCGTGTGCCATCTCTCCCCCCCGTGTGCCATCTCTCCCCCCCCGTGTGCCATCTCTCCCCCCCGTGTGCCATCTCTCCCCCCGTGTGCCATCTCTCCCCCCCGTGTGCCATCTCTCCCCCCCGTGTGCCATCTCTCCCCCCCGTGTGCCATCTCTCCCCCCCCGTGTGCCATCTCTCCCCCCGTGTGCCATCTCTCCCCCCGTGTGCCATCTCTCCCCCCCGTGTGCCATCTCTCCCCCCCGTGTGCCATCTCTCCCCCCCGTGTGCCATCTCTCCCCCCCGTGTGCCATCTCTCCCCCCCGTGTGCCATCTCTCCCCCCGTGTGCCATCTCTCCCCCGTGTGCCATCTCTCCCCCCCGTGTGCCATCTCTCCCCCCCGTGTGCCATCTCTCCCCCCCGTGTGCCATCTCTCCCCCCCGTGTGCCATCTCTCCCCCCGTGTGCCATCTCTCCCCCCCGTGTGCCCTCTCTCCCCCCCCGTGTGCCCTCTCTCCCCCCCGTGTGCCCTCTCTCCCCCCCGTGTGCCCTCTCTCCCCCCCGTGTGCCATCTCTCCCCCCGTGTGCCCTCTCTCCCCCCCGTGTGCCCTCTCTCCCCCCGTGTGCCCTCTCTCCCCCGTGTGCCCTCTCTCCCCCCGTGTGCCCTCTCTCCCCCCGTGTGCCCTCTCTCCCCCCGTGTGCCCTCTCTCCCCCCGTGTGCCCTCCCTCCCCCCGTGTGCCCTCCCTCCCCCCGTGTGCCCTCCCTCCCTGCCCTTTGCGCCTCCCTTCCCCCTGTGTGCCCTCTTCTCCCCCCCGTGTGCCCTCCCGCGTGCCATCCCTCCCTCCCCGCGTGCCCTCCCTCCCTCCCCGTGTGCCCTCCCTCCCCCCGTGTGCCCTCCCTCCCCCCGTGTGCCCTCCCTCCCCCCGTGTGCCCTCCCTCCCCCCGTGTGCCCTCCCTCCCCCCGTGTGCCCTCCCTCCCCGTGTGCCCTCCCTCCCCCCGTGTGCCCTCCCTCCCCGTGTGCCCTCCCTCCCCCCGTGTGCCCTCCCTCCCCCCCGTGTGCCCTCCCTCCCCCCGTGTGCCCTCCCTCCCCCGTGTGCCCTCCCTCCCCCCGTGTGCCCTCCCTCCCCCCGTGTGCCCTCCCTCCCCGTGTGCCCTCCCTCCCCCCGTGTGCCCCCCCTCCCCCCGTGTGCCCTCCCTCCCCCCGTGTGCCCTCCCTCCCCCCGTGTGCCCTCCCTCCCCCCGTGTGCCCTCCCTCCCCCCGTGTGCCCTCCCTCCCCCGTGTGCCCTCCCTCCCCCATGTGCCCTCCCTCCCCCCGTGTGCCCTCCCTCCCCCCCGTGTGCCCTCCCTCCCCCCGTGTGCCCTCCCTCCCCCGTGTGCCCTCCCTCCCCCCGTGTGCCCTCCCTCCCCCGTGTGCCCTCCCTCCCCGTGTGCCCTCCCTCCCCCCGTGTGCCCTCCCTCCCCCCGTGTGCCCTCCCTCCCCCCGTGTGCCCTCCCTCCCCCCGTGTGCCCTCCCTCCCCCCGTGTGCCCTCCCTCCCCCCGTGTGCCCTCCCTCCCCCCGTGTGCCCTCCCTCCCCCGTGTGCCCTCCCTCCCCCCGTGTGCCCTCCCTCCCCCCGTGTGCCCTCCCTCCCCCGTGTGCCCTCCCTCCCCGTGTGCCCTCCCTCCCCCGTGTGCCCACCCTCCCCGTGTGCCCACCCTCCCCGTGTGCCCACCCTCCCCGTGTGCCCACCCTCCCCGTGTGCCCACCCTCCCCGTGTGCCCACCCTCCCCGTGTGCCCACCCTCCCCGTGTGCCCACCCTCCCCGTGTGCCCACCCTCCCCGTGTGCCCACCCTCCCCGTGTGCCCACCCTCCCCGTGTGCACTCCCTCCCCGTGTGCCCTCCCTCCCCCTGTGCTCTCCCTTCCCCCGTGTGCCCTCTCTCGCCCCTTTGTGCCCACCCTCCCCGTGTGCCCACCCTCCCCGTGTGCCCACCCTCCCCGTGTGCCCACCCTCCCCGTGTGCCCACCCTCCCCGTGTGCCCACCCTCCCCGTGTGCCCACCCTCCCCGTGTGCCCACCCTCCCCGTGTGCCCACCCTCCCCGTGTGCCCACCCTCCCCGTGTGCCCACCTTTCCCGTGTGCCCACCCTCCCCGTGTGCACTCCCTCCCCGTGTGCCCTCCCTCCCCCTGTGCTCTCCCTTCCCCCGTGTGCCCTCTCTGCCCCCCCCGTGTGCCCACCCTCCCCTGTCTGCCCTCCCTCCCCTCGTGTGCCCTCTCTCCCCCCCGTGTGCCCTCTCTCCCCCCCGTGTGCCCTCTCTCCCCCCCGTGTGCCCTCTCTTCCCCCCGTGTGCCCTCTCTTCCCCCCGTGTGCCCTCTCTTCCCCCCGTGTGCCCTCTCTTCCCCCCGTGTGCCCTCCCTTCCCCCCGTGTGCCCTCTCCCCTCCCCGTGTGCGCTCTCTCCCCCCCATATGCCCTCCCTCCCCCGTGTGCCCTCTCACCCCCCGTGTGCCCTCCCTTCCCCCCGTGTGCCCTCTCCCCTCCCCGTGTGCGCTCTCTCCCCCCCATATGCCCTCCCTCCCCCCATGTGCCCTCCCTCCCCCCGTGTGCCCTCTCTCCCCCCGTGTGCCCTCTCTCCCCCCGTGTGCCCTCTCTCCCCCCGTGTGCCCTCTCTTCCCCCCCCCCGTGTGCCCTCTCTCCCCCCCGTCTGCCCTCTCTCCCCCCGTATCCCCTCCCTCCCCCCGTGTGCCCTCTCTCCCCCCAGTGTGCCCTTCCTTCCCCCCGTGTGCCCTTCCTTCCCCCCGTGTGCCCTTCCTTCCCCCCGTGTGCCCTTCCTTCCCCCCGTGTGCCCTACCTTCCCCCCGTGTGCCCTTCCTTCCCCCCGTGTGCCCTTCCTTCCCCCCGTGTGCCCTCCCTTCCCCCCGTGTGCCCTCCCTTCCCCCCCGTGTGCCCTCCCTTCCCCCCGTGTGCCCTCCCTTCCCCCCGTGTGCCCTCCCTTCCCCCCGTGTGCCCTCCCTTCCCCCGTGTGCCCTCCCTTCCCCCCGTGTGCCCTCCCTTCCCCCCGTGTGCCCTCCCTTCCCCCCGTGTGCCCTGCCTTCCCCCCGTGTGCCCTCCCTTCCCCCCGTGTGCCCTCTCCCCACCCCGTGTGCCCTCTCCCCACCCCGTGTGCCCTCTCCCCACCCCGTGTGCCCTCTCCCCACCCCTTGTGCCCCCTGTCCCCGTGTGCCCCTCCCCTCTCCCCCCGTGTGCCCTCCCTTCCCCCGGGAGCCCTCCCTCCCCCGTGTGCCATCCCTCCCCCCGTGT